>NC_136852.1:202648-297648 GCF_951799975.1 Gobius niger | reverse complement strand
ACACGGAGCCTGTGGTGCTTTACGCTAAAGAATATCTGCAGCAAGTGTCGGCGCTGATCAGCCGGACCAGCAAGAGGTGAGTCCAGCCCCGCCCCCCCCCCCCCTCCCTCACCCGAGTAACCCCACGTCTCCCCCTGGTGGCAGTCTGCTGAACAACTACATGGTGTGGACGCTGGTGCAGAAGAGCGTGACCAGTTTGGATCAGAGGTTCGAGAACGCTCAGGACAAACTGTTGGAGAGTCTGTACGGCACCAAGAAGGTACTCACCGAAACCTCACTGAAACCTCACTGAAACATCACCGAAACGTCACAGAAACATCACCGAAACATCACCAAAACATCACCAAAACATCACCGAAACATCACCGAAACCTCACTGAAACATCACCTAAACATCACAGAAACATCACAGAAACTTCACCGAAACATCACCGAAACATCACAGAAACATCACCGAACCATCACCGAAACATCACCGAAACTTCACCGAAACTTCACAGAAACATCACCGAAACATCACCGAAACTTCACCGAAACTTCACAGAAACATCACAGAAACATCACAGAAACATCACAGAAACTTAACCGAAACTTCACCGAAACTTCACCGAAACATCACAGAAACATCACAGAAACTTCACCGAAACATTACAGAAACATCACCGAAACATCACAGAAACATCACCGAAACTTCACAGAAACATCACAGAAACATCACAGAAACTTCACAGAAACTTCACCGAAACTTCACCGAAACATCACAGAAACATCACCGAAACAACACCGAAACAACACCGAAACATCACAGAAACATCACCGAAACATCACCGAAACATCACCGAAACATCACAGAAACATCACAGAAACTTCACCGAAACATCACCGAAACATCACCGAAACATCACCGAAACATCACCGAAACATCACAGAAACATCACAGAAACATCACAGAAACATCACCGAAACATCACCGAAACATCACCGAAACATCACCGAAACATCACAGAAACATCACCTAATCATCACAGAAACATCACCGAAACATCACAGAAACATCACCGAAACATCACCGAAACATCACCGAAACATCACCGAAACATCACCGAAACTTCACCGAAACATCACCGAAACATCACCGAAACATCACCGAAACTTCACCGAAACATCACCGAAACATCACCGAAACATCACCTAAACATCACCTAAACATCACAGAAACATCACAGAAACATCACCGAAACATCACCGAAACATCACCGAAACATCACCGAAACATCACAGAAACATAACCTAAACATAACGTAAACATCACCTAAACACCACCGAAACATCACAGAAACTTCACCGATACATCACAGAAACATCACCGAAACATAACCTAAACATAACCAAAACATCACCTAAACATCACAGAAACATCACAGAAACATCACCTAAACATCACAGAAACATCACAGAAACATCACAGAAACATCACAGAAACATCACCGAAACATCACCGAAACTTCACCGAAACATCACCGAAACATCACAGAAACATCACAGAAACATCACCGAAACATCACAGAAACATCACAGGAACATCATAGGAACATCACAGAAACATCACAGAAACATCACCGAAACATCACAGAAACATCACCTAAACATCACAGAAACATCACTGAAACATTACAGAAACATCACCTAAACATCACCGAAACATCACAGAAACATCACCGAAACATCACCGAAACATCACAGAAACATCACAGAAACACCACAGAAACATCACTGAAACATCACAGAAACATCACAGAAACATCACCGAAACATTACAGAAACATCACCTAAACATCACAGAAACATCACAGAAACGTCACCTAAACATCACAGAAACATCACAGAAACATCACCGAAACATCACCGAAACCTCACCGAAAAATCACCGAAAAATCACCGAAACATCACAGAAACATCACAGAAACATCACAGAAACATCACAGAAACTTCACCGAAACATCACAGAAACATCACAGAAACATCACCGAAACATCACCGAAACTTCACCGAAACATCACAGAAACATCACAGAAACCTCACCAAAACATCACCGAAACATCACCGAAACATCACCGAAACATCACCGAACCATCACAGAAACATCACCGAAACATCACCGAAACATCACCGAAACATCACCGAAACATCACCTAAACATCACTGAAAAATCACCGAAAAATCACCGAAACATCACCGAAACATCACCGAAACATCACAGAAACCTCACCGAAACATCACCGAAACATCACAGAAACCTCACCGAAACATCACCGAAACATCACCGATACATCACCGATACATCACCGAACCATCACCGAACCATCACAGAAACATCACAGAAACATCACAGAAACCTCACCAAAACATCACAGGAACATCACCGAAACATCACCGAAACATCACAGAAACATCACAGAAACATCACCGAAACATCACAGAAACTTCACCGAAACATCACAGAAACATCACAGAAACTTCACCGAAACATCACAGAAACATCACAGAAACATCACCGAAACATCACCGAAACTTCACCGAAACATCACAGAAACCTCACCGAAACATCACCGAAACATCACCGAACCATCACCGAACCATCACAGAAACATCACAGAAACCTCACCAAAACATCACCGAAACATCACCGAAACATCCCCGAAACATCACCGAAACATCACCGAAACATCACCGAAACATCACCGAAACATCACAGAAACATCACAGAAACATCACCGAAACATCACCGAAACATCACCGAAACATCACCGAAACATCACAGAAACTTCACCGAAACATCACCGAAACATCACCGAAACATCACCGAAACATCACAGAAACATCACAGAAACATCAGCGAAACATCAGCGAAACATCACAGAAACTTCACCGAAACATCACCGAAACATCAGCGAAACATCAGCGAAACATCACCGAAACATCACCGAAACATCACCGAAACATCACAGAAACATCAGCGAAACATCACCGAAACATCACCGAAACATCACAGAAACATCACAGAAACATCACAGAAACATCACAGAAACATCACCGAAACTTCACAGAAACATCACAGAAACATCACAGAAACATCACAGAAACATCACCGAAACATCACAGAAACATCACAGAAACATTTCCGAAACATCACAGAAACATCACCGAAACTTCACAGAAACATCACAGAAACATCACAGAAACATCACAGAAACATCACAGAAACATCACCGAAACATCACAGAAACATCACAGAAACATCACCGAAACATCACCTAAACATCACCTAAACATCACCGAAACATCACCTAAACATCACCGAAACATCACAGAAACATCACCGAAACATCACCTAAACATCACCTAAACATCACCGAAACATCACCTAAACATCACCGAAACATCACCTAAACATCACCGAAACATCACCTAAACATCACCGAAACATCACCGAAACATCACCTAAACATCACCTAAACATCACCGAAACATCACCTAAACATCACCGAAACATCACCTAAACATCACAGAAACATCACCTAAACATAACCTAAACATCACCGAAACATCACAGAAACATCACAGAAACCTCACCAAAACATCACCTAAACATCACCGAAACATCACCTAAACATCACCGAAACATCACAGAAACATCACCGAAACATCACCGAAACATCACCTAAACATCACCTAAACATCACCGAAACATCACCTAAACATCACCTAAACATCACCGAAACATCACCTAAACATCACCGAAACATCACCTAAACATCACCGAAACATCACCTAAACATCACCTAAACATCACCTAAACATCACCTAAACATCACCGAAACATCACCGAAACATCACCTAAACATCACAGAAACATCACTAAACATCACCGAAACATCACCTAAACATCACCGAAACATCACCGAAACATCACCGAAACATCACCGAAACATCACCTAAACATCACAGAAACATCACCTAAACATAACCTAAACATCACAGAAACATCACCGAAACATCACAGAAGCATCACCGAAACATCACCGAAACATCACAGAAACATCACCTAAACATCACAGAAACATCACCGAAACGTCACCGAAACATCACCGAAACGTCACCGAAACATCACCGAAACATCACCGAAACATCACCGAAACATCACCTAAACATCACCGAGCTTCTCCTGACCCTCTCTGTGTTTCAGTCGTGCACGCCGCGCTGGCAGACCTGCATCGGTTACACTGACGACACGCTGGGCTTCGCGCTCGGGGCGCTCTTCGTCAAAGCCACGTTCCACAAACACAGCAAAGACATCGTGAGTTCAACCTTTCACCTCCAGGACAGAGAGGCTGCTTCACCTCCAGGCAGGACAGAGGAGCTGCTCCACCTCCAGGCAGGACAGAGAGGCTGCTTCACCTCCAGGACAGATGAAGGGGAGATGTAGGGCGGAGAATTGGCTTGTTGCACCGTACGGCTATGCTAGTTCCTCTGACCTGAAGGTGTGAGCGCCAGTACTTCCTGTCTATATTCTTTTCCTGGAATAATAATATAAATAAAAAAATATACATAAAAGGGCACTATTTCAAATTGTGTAGTCCATTAACCCCTTAACTCCCACCTGAACCGAGCACATTTTCTCCCGTTTGGCTTTACCCCAATCCAAAAGCTTCTGGAAAAAAGGTGAGAAAATAGCGACAAAACTGAGACGAAAACAATGATGGAAATGTGACAAAAATGCGATAAAACATTGACGGAAAAAAGTACAAAAATGTGATAGAAATTTGACAAAAAAAATGACAAAAAAATTGACAGAAAAGGACAAAAATGTGACAAAAAAATGACAAAAAAATGACAAAAAAATGACAAAAATGTGACAAAAAAAATTACAAAAATGTGACAAAAATGTGACAAAATGTGACAAAATGTGACAAAAATGTGACAAAAATGTGACAAAAATGTGACGAAAATGTGACAAAAAAATGACAAAAAAATGACAAAAAATGTGACAAAAAATGACAAAAAAATGACAAAAAAATGACAAAAATGTGACAAAAAATGTGACAAAAAAATGACAAAAATGTGACAAAAAATGTGACAAAAAAATGACAAAAATGTGACAAAAAATGTGACAAAAAATGACAAAAAAATGACAAAAAAATGACAAAAATGTGACAAAAAATGTGACAAAAAAATGACAAAAATGTGACAAAAAATGTGACAAAAAATGACAAAAAAATGACAAAAAAATGACTAAAATGTGACAAAAAATGACCAAAAAATGACAAAAATGTGATAAAAAAAAATACAAAAATGTGACAAAAATGTGACAAAATGTGACAAAATGTGACAAAAATGTGACAAAAATGTGACAAAATGTGACAAAAATGTGACAAAAATGTGACGAAAATGTGACGAAAATGTGACAAAAAAATGACAAAAAAATGACAAAAATGTGACAAAAAATGTGACAAAAAATGTGACAAAAAATGACAAAAAAATGACAAAAAAATGACAAAAATGTGACAAAAAAGGACAAAAATGTGACAAAAAATGACAAAAATGTGACAAAAATGTGACAAAAAAATGACAAAAATGTGACAAAAAAATGACAAAAAATGTGACAAAAAATGACAAAAAAATGACAAAAAAATGACAAAAAAATGACAAAAATGTGACAAAAAAATGACAAAAAATGTGACAAAAAATGACAAAAAAATGACAAAAAAATGACAAAAATGTGACAAAAAAGGACAAAAATGTGACAAAAAATGACAAAAATGTGACAAAAATGTGACAAAAAAATGACAAAAAAATGACAAAAATGTGACAAAAAATGTGACAAAAAATGACCAAAAAATGACCAAAAAATGACAAAAATGTGACAAAATGTGACAAAAATGTGACAAAAAATGACCAAAAAATGACAAAAATGTGATAAAAAAAATTACAAAAATGTGACAAAAATGTGACAAAATGTGACAAAATGTGACAAAAATGTGACAAAAATGTGACGAAAATGTGACGAAAATGTGACAAAAAATGTCAAAAATGTGACAAAAAAATGACAAAAATGTGACAAAAAATGTGACAAAAAATGTCAAAAATGTGACAAAAAAATGACAAAATGTGACAAAAAAATGACAAAAAAATGACAAAAAAATGACAAAAATGTGACAAAAAAATGACAAAAAAATGACAAAAAAATGACAAAAAAATGACAAAAAAATGACAAAAAATGACAAAAATGTGACAAAAATGTGACAAAAAAATGACCAAAAAGTAAAAAAAAAAAAAAAAAATGTGATCAAAAAGTGACAAAAAAGATCCTCTCTGTTCAGGCGGGAGTTAAGAGATTAAATCATCCTTTAGCTTCAAGACAAACTCCCTGATCCTCACAAACATAAACGTCTCCTCTATGGAAATATTTCTACCAGGAACTCACCGGTCTGAGCTCATCTTAATGGAAAAGAACACAAACAGGAAGTACTAGCGCCCACAGCTTCAGCTCAGAGGAACTAGCGTAGCCACATTGTGCAACAAGCCGATTGTAGGGGTTGTTGGTGTCCTGCAGGAGGTAGTAGTTAGGATGTAGGAGGTAGTAGTTAGGATGTAGGAGGGAGGAGGTAGGAGGGAGGAGGGAGGATAGAGGATGGAGGATGTAGGAGGGAGGAGGTAGTAGTTAGGATGTAGGAGGGAGGATGTAGGACTTAGGATGTAGGACGTAAGACTAACTCATGTGTGGTGTTGAAGGCGGAGGAGATGATCGGTGAGATACGAACGGCCTTCAAACAGAGTCTGGACAAACTCAGGTGGATGGACCCGGAGACCAAGCAGGCGGCGAAGGAGAAGGTACTTCCTACATCCTCCCTCCTACATCCTCCCTCCTACATCCTACATCCTCCCTCCTACATCCTCCCTCCTCCCTCCTACATCCTCCATCCTACATCCTCCCCCCTACATCCTCCCTCCTACATCCTCCATCCTCCCTCCATCACTCCAGATAAACGAGTTTTGTTTTTCAGGCCGACGCCATTTACGACATGATCGGTTTCCCCGAGTTCATCCTGGACCCGAAAGACCTGGACGACGTTTATGATGGAGTGAGTTCAGCCTGACCCTGACCCGGCTCTGGCCCGACCCTGACCCGGCCCTGACCCGTCCCTGACCCTGACCCGGCTCTGACCCGGCTCTGTGTGTGTTTCAGTACGAAGTCTCCGACGACAGCTTCTTTCAGAACATGCTGAACTTCTACAACTTCTCGTCGCGAGTCATGGCCGACCAGCTCCGCAAGACGCCCAACAAAGACCAGTGAGTTTCTCCACCAATAAACTCTGACCCCGCCCCCTCTGACCCCGCCCCCTCTGTCTCTGACCCCGCCCCTCTCTCAGGTGGAGCATGACTCCGCCCACAGTGAACGCCTACTACATGCCGACGAAGAACGGCATCGTGTTCCCGGCCGGAATCCTCCAGGCGCCGTTCTACGCCCATGACCACCCCAAGTAAGACACGCCCACAGCCACGCCCACAGCCACACCCACAGCCACGCCCTGTCCTAGTAAGACACGCCCACAGCCACGCCCACAGCCACACCCTGTCCTAGTAAGACACGCCCACAGACACGTCCACAACCACACCCTGTCCTAGTAAGACACGCCCACAGCCACGCCCACAGCCACGCCCTGTCCTAGTAAGACACGCCCACAGCCACACCCTGTCCTAGTAAGACACGCCCACAGCCACACCCTGTCCTAGTAAGACACGCCCACAGCCACGCCCACAGCCACGCCCTGTCCTAGTAAGACACGCCCACAGCCACGCCCTGTCCTAGTAAGACACGCCCACAGCCACACCCTGTCCTAGTAAGACACGCCCACAGCCACACCCTGTCCTAGTAAGACACGCCCACAGCCACGCCCACAGCCACGCCCTGTCCTAGTAAGACACGCCCACAGCCACGCCCTGTCCTAGTAAGACACGCCCACAGCCACGCCCTGTCCTAGTAAGACACGCCCACAGCCACACCCTGTCCTAGTAAGACACGCCCACAGCCACACCCTGTCCTAGTAAGACACGCCCACAGCCACACCCTGTCCTAGTAAGACACGCCCACAGCCACACCCTGTCCTAGTAAGACACGCCCACAGCCACACCTTGTCCTAGTAAGACACGCCCACAGCCACGCCCACAGCCACACCCTGTCCTAGTAAGACACGCCCACAGCCACACCCTGTCCTAGTAAGACACGCCCACAGCCACACCCTGTCCGAATAACACACAACCATTACCATTAAGACACGACTACACTGGAGAAATACAGAGAAATATATTTTTTTTTTTCTTTTTTTCTTCTTCATATTTTTATCTTTTTATTTCATTTTTTTTATTTATTTTAATTTTATTTAATTTTAATTTTTTTCCATTTTTTGTCACATTTATTGATTTATTTTTCATGTATTTTATTTTTTTGTAATTTTTAGTAATTTTTTTTAATTTTTTAATTTTTGTTTTGTTTTGTTTTCATATATTTATCTTATTTTTCATTATTTTTCATTATTTTATTTTTTTTTTTCATTTATTTATTTATTTTTTGTCATTATTTTTTTCATTTTTTCCCCCATTTTTTTCATCTTTGTTTTCATTTTTTGGTATTTTTTTTGTTTGGTTTTTTTGTAATTTTTATTTTATTTTATTTTTTTCCTATTTTTGTTCTTTTTTTTTTTTTTTTCATTTTTTCTCATTTTTTGTCATTTTCTGTCATTTTTTGTAATTATTGGTCCTTTTCTGTGTCCTTCCAGGGCGCTGAACTTCGGCGGGATCGGCGTGGTGATGGGGCACGAGCTGACGCACGCCTTCGACGACCAGGGTAAGCATGACCCCTGACCCCACACCCTTAACCCCGCCCCCTGACCCTTAACCCCGCCCCTCTGTTCCAGGGCGGGAGTACGATAAGGAGGGGAACCTGCGCCCCTGGTGGCAGAACGTGTCGGTGGCGGCGTTTTCCGAGCGGACTCGCTGCATGGAGCAACAGTATCAGAACTACAGCGTGAACGGGGAAAACATCAACGGGAAACAGACGCTCGGGGAGAACATGGCGGACAACGGCGGGCTGAAGGCGGCGTACACGGTAACCACGGAGACGCCACAAACATACGGCGTTTGAATCATGTGAAAATCGTCCTTTAAGGCGAGACACGGCAGGTGAAAGTATTGATTCTTCACGCAGTGGTGGAAGTGGAGATTTGTGTCTGTTTTCCTCCCTTTAGTTTTCATGTCAGATATAAAAATGACAAAATGTGACAAAAAAATGACAAAAAATGACAAAAAAATTAGAAAAAATGAACAAAAAATGAGAAAAAAAAGACAAAAAATGTGACAAAAAATGAGAAAAAAATGAGAAAAAAATGAGAAAAAAATGACAAAAAAAATGACTAAAAAAGACAAAAAATGACACAAATGTGATAAAAAATGAGAAAAAATGTGACAAAAAATGACAAAAAATAATTAAAAAATAGAAAAAAAATAGAACAAAATGATAAAAATGTGACAAAAAATGAGAAAAAAATGACAAAAAAAGACAAAAAATGACAAAAATGTGATAAAAATTGACAAAAAAATTACAAAATATTAACAAAAAATGACCAAAAAAAATGACAAAATGTGACAAAAATGTGATAAAAAATGTATATAAAATTGACGAAAAATTGACCAAAAATAAAATAAAAAATTGATAAAAAATTGACAAAAAAGTTACAAAAATGAGCAACCCGGAAGTAGCTGCTGCGCCGCGTAGAAAGGCCGTCTTTCCCGCGGGTTTTCATTCATAAATATTGACAGATTTGACATCCACGTGTCCTGCTAAGGGGCCCCGTGATGACGCTTTCACCCAAATATGGTGTTTTTCCTCCTACGAGACGCTGGAGCGGAAAAGTGGAAGAACGGGCCGAGCATGCGCACTCGCTACAAAACTTCAGGGCTGGTTTTCTCTGAATGAGAGAAGCCGCACTCGGGCAGAGCCTGAGCCCTTATAGAAGCTCCCACAGACTCCACACTTTACAGGCTGAGACACAACAACATTCTGAAGGTTTTTTCAGAGGGATTTTTTAATATCTAATTCCTAGCCTGATTTATTCAGCTTTGAAACCAAAAAAACAGGCGGAATTTGAGTTTTTACAGATTTTTTCACTGATGATTAGTTTATTGAAAAACTAAACAAAATATCCAAAATCCCTCTGAAAAAACCTTAGTCACTAATATGTCAATAAAATAAAACCATTTAATCTGCCTCAATTCATTATTTTGATTTCCCAAAATATAGGCAATGTTGGCCATTTTAATGCTCAAAATGCCTTATTTTTATGTGAAAACATAAAATGACAGAGAAAATGCAACACATTTTTCCTCATATTTATATCTGTGATGTTCAGCAAAAGCTTCAAATTGACGTCTCTACAGTTATTTTGTTTCCCTGTTCACCTGCAGTGTCTCGCCTTTAGCTGAGTGCATTTTCTCCAGGTCAGCTTTACACAAATCTAAAAACGTTTTGCAGCCTACAGGCCAGTGAAACGCCTCATTTGAAAGCTAAGACCTACAAAAGGATCTTAGATTTTTCCTTGTGTTGTTGCCACGTCGTCGTCACTTTTTCCTCAGGTTTTTGTTGCGTTTTCTTCCTCATTTTCGTTTCCGTTTCGTCGCTATTTTCACACTTTTTTCATGAAGCTTTTAGATTTGGGTAAAGCCTGGACGCCTCGATAAACACTGGAGAAAATGTGCTTGTGTAGGTGAGAGTTAAAGGAACAGGCCGGTGTGAGATATGTTCTTACCTGAGCTGTGACGAGTTCTTTAGGACCTGTCTGATCTTCAGTCACGTAAACACAGCGCAGACGGCGTTAGCATTTAGCCTCTCCCTCTCTCCTCTATAGCTCCAAAACAGGTCAAGATAGAAGCTACCAAGCTCTTCCACGTTTCCCCTATTTAAATATGGTTACGTGAAGTGTTCCACTACAAAGTATAATTACACACAATTAAACACTGTGGATTTTCTAAGCGGATAAAAGGGGGGACTATATTGTAAGGCGTAATAATACCAGGAGTAGTTTGGCATCCGCACAGTAAAGTGAAGATTACTGCGCGGATTTCGGACTTGTGTTTTTTGTCTTTTTCGTCATTTTTTTGTCATTTTTTGTCAATTTTTGTAAAAAAAATTGTCGTTTTTTGTAAAAAAAATTGTCGTTTTTTGTAAAAAAAATTGTTGTTTTTGTCATTTTTTTGTCTTTTTTAGTCAATTTTTGTGTCTTTATTTTTATTTTTTTTGTAAATTTTTTCAATTTTTTGTGGTTTTTTGTCATTTTTTAGTCATTTTTTGTCAGTTTTTGTAAAAAAAAATTGTCGTTTTTTGTCATTTTTTTGTCATTTTTTTTAATTTTTTGTAAATTTTTTGTCATTTTTTATCCGTTTTCTTTTCCAGTTTTTTGTCGTTTTTTATAACCATATTTAAATCGGGAAAACGTGGAAGAGCTTGGTAGCTTCTATCTTGACCTGTTTTGGAGCTATAGAGGAGAGAGGGAGAGGCTAAATGCTAACGCCGTCTGCGCTGTGTTTACGTGACTGAAGATCAGACAGGTCCTAAAGAACTCGTCACAGCTCTTGTTTCAGGTTCTCCTGGTTCTGACCCGGTTCTCGTGGTTCTGACCCGGTTCTCTTGGTTCTCTGTTTCAGGCGTACCGCTCGTGGGTGCAGAAACACGGCGAGGAGAAGCTGCTTCCTGCGGTGAACCTGACCAACGACCAGCTGTTCTTCGTCGGCTTCGCTCAGGTGAGTCCAGATGTCCCTCCCCCACACAGACCGAGTCCCTCACTAACCCCGCCCCCCTCTAACCCCGCCCCCCGCAGGTGTGGTGCTCCGTGCGGACCCCCGAGAGCGCCCACGAGGGCCTGGTGACCGACCCCCACAGCCCGCCGCGCTTCAGGGTCATCGGGACGCTCGCCAACTCGCCCGACTTCAGCCGCCACTTCAGCTGCGCCCGCGGCACGCCCATGAACCCGGGGCCGCGCTGCGAGGTGTGGTGACTCCGCCCCCGCCCAGAGGGAGGGGGGCGGGGCCGCGCTGCCGGGTGACTCCGCCCCCCGCACCGGGACCATGCTGGAGAAGGGAGGAGCTCAGGGATTTGGGGGAAGCCACAGAAACGTTATTATTGTGGAGTTTCCTCGAGGCGCCGCTCGCGTGGGCGGGTCCAAAACGAGGCGCCGTTTCTGTCCGTTTAAAGTGTTCGTGTTAAAGCTCAGACAAACGTCCTGTCGGTGACGCCGCGATGATGACAAACCTTCTGTTGGTCTGTAAATGCAAGTAAATTAGAATAACTGCCTTGTATAAAATGTCTGTCTCAAAATGGCTGCAGTGAATGTCTTGAAATAGGCCTCTGTCTCTTTAAGAACCTCTGAGCCTTTAGACACGCCCCCTCCACACGCTGTCTGTGGCATCAGTGGGGAGGGGGTTCTGCTGAGGAGCAGTGGTTGGTTACTCGGCTGGTGACCAAAGCTCGGAGGCGTCTCCAGGAGGTGGGGGCGTTCCTAGGAGGACTCAGGCAAACCTATCCCTAAAATGGCCGCCATCAGAGTTTTTACAGATTACTCAAAATGGCCGCCATCAGCCAAAAATTCAACAAAATGTGACAAAAATTCAACAAAAAATCAACAAAATGTGACAAAAAAATCAACAAAAATGTGACAAAAAATCAACAAAAAATGTGACAAAAATTCAACAAAAATATGACATAAACCTATCCCTAAAATGGCCGCCATCAGCCAAAAATTGGACAAAAATGTGACAAAAATTCAACAAAAATTCAACAAAAAACTCAACAAAAAATGACAAAAAATTCAACCAAAAAATGACAAAAATTCAACAAAAATGTGACAAAAATTTAACAAAAATTTGACAAAAAATTGACAAAAATTCGACAAAAAATCAACAAAAATGTGACAAAAAATCAATAAAAACTCAACAAAAATTCAACAAAAATGTGACAAAAATTCAATAAAAACTCAACAAAATTCAACAAAAATTCAACCAAAAAATGACAAAAATGTGACAAAAATTCAACAAAAATCAACAAAAACTCAACAAAAATTCAACAAAAATATGACAAAAATCAACAAAAATTCAACAAAAATTCAACAAAAACTCAACAAAAAATGACAAAAATTCAACCAAAAAATGACAAAAATTCAACAAAAATGTGACAAAAATTTAACAAAAATTTGACAAAAAATTGACAAAAATTCAACAGAAAATCAACAAAATGTGACAAAAAATCAATAAAAACTCAACAAAAATTCAACAAAAATGTGACAAAAAATCATAAAAACTCAACAAAAATTCAACAAAAATGTGACAAAAAATCAATAAAAACTCAACAAAAATTCAACAAAAATTCAACCAAAAAATGACAAAAATGTGACAAAAATTCAACAAAAAATCAACAAAAACTCAACAAAAATTCAACAAAAATATGACAAAAATGTGACAAAAATTCAACAAAAATTCAACAAAAATATGACAAAAAATGACAAAAATTCAACAAAAATGTGACAAAAATTTAACAAAAATGTGACAAAAATTCAACAAAAATGAGACAAAAACCTCTCCCTAAAATGGCCGCCATCAGAGTTTTTACAGATTACTCAGAAATACGTGAATGTGCCAAGGCAACACTTCAGCCATGTTTTTAATGAGGGAGTGACACAATAACATTCCCCCCTTTAAGAAACAGTATCTGTGACCTCTGACCTCTGGGTCCTTCTCATGTTTATCCAAATCCAGGCTCTTTCGTCTCAGCGTCAGATCCAGCGCGGTGATAAAAGAGGGAAATGAAGCCAAAGGGATGAGAGGGAGCCGTCAAACTGACTTCAGCACTTTCTGTCTTAAATATTCCGTAAATATTCCGTAAATATTCCGTAAATATTCCATAAATATTCCGTAAATATTCCGTAAATATTCCGTCACCGTCAGGACAAACCCGTGACTTCGTCCTCGTCGTTCGTCGGTGAAACTGTCACGTGTCGCGGCGTCCACAGGAAGTGACGGTGAACCGGTTGCTATGGCGCCCCCCTGGAGTGGGCGGAGCCTGCTGTAATTCCACAATAATAACGTTTTCTGGCTCCGCCCTCCCGCCGACTGTGGACCAATCGCGCATCGCAAGTGTGTTTAAATGTCTTTGTCTCGTGCTTAAACAGGAAGCGGAGGAGCCAATAAGAAGTGCCATACTGACTCAGGGGCGGGGCTTGGGAGGGGAACGGGGCCAATCAGAGGACACGTAGATTATATCACACTGTAGAGCTGTTTATTTATGAATGAAACTATTTATTTCACGGAACCGAGTCTCCTGAGGCCCCCCCAACCAGGACCAGGGCCCCTAAACCGAGTCTCCTGAGGGCCCCCCAGCCAGGACCAGGGCCCCCCAAACCGAGTCTCCTGAGGGCCCCCCAGCCAGGACCAGGGTCCCCTAAACCGAGTCTCCTGAGGGCCCCCCCAGCCAGGACCAGGGCCCCTAAACCGAGTCTCCTGAGGGCCCCCCAGCCAGGACCAGGGCCCCCCAAACCGAGTCTCCTGAGGGCCCCCCAGCCAGGACCAGGGTCCCCTAAACCGAGTCTCCTGAGGGCCCCCCCAGCCAGGACCAGGGCCCCCCAGCCAGGACCAGGGCCCCCCAAACCGAGTCTCCTGAGGGCCCCCCCAGCCAGGACCAGGGCCCCCCAAACCGAGTCTCCTGAGGCTCCCCAGCCAGGACCAGGGCCCCTAAACCGAGTCTCCTGAGGGCCCCCCCAGCCAGGACCAGGGCCCCTAAACCGAGTCTCCTGAGGGCCCCCTAAACCGAGTGTCCTGAGGGCCCCCCAGCCAGGACCAGGGCCCCTAAACCGAGTCTCCTGAGGGCCCCCCAGCCAGGACCAGGGCCCCCAATAAGGGCCCCCTAAACCACATCCAGGACATGTGACCCATGTGGCCCATGTGTCCCATGTGACCCATGTGACCCTTGTGACCCATGTGGCCCATGTGACCCATGTGGCCCATGTGGCCCATGTGGCCCATGTGACCCATGTGGCCCATGTGGCCCATGTGGCCCATGTGACCCATGTGGCCCATGTGACCCATGTGACCCATGTGGCCCATGTGACCCATGTGGCCCATGTGGCCCATGTGACCCATGTGACCCATGTGGCCCATGTGACCCATGTGGCCCATGTGACCCATGTGGCCCATGTGGCCCATGTGACCCATGTGACCCATGTGACCCATGTGGCCCATGTGACCCATGTGGCCCATGTGACCCATGTGACCCATGTGGCCCATGTGACCCATGTGACCCATGTGGCCCATGTGACCCATGTGACCCATGTGACCCATGTGACCCATGTGACCCATGTGACCCATGTGACCCATGTGGCCCATGTGACCCATGTGGCCCATGTGACCCATGTGGCCCATGTGGCCCATGTGACCCATGTGACCCATGTGGCCCATGTGACCCATGTGACCCATGTGGCCCATGTGACCCATGTGACCCATGTGACCCATGTGGCCCATGTGGCCCATGTGACCCATGTGGCCCATGTGACCCATGTGACCCATGTGGCCCATGTGGCCCATGTGGCCCATGTGACCCATGTGGCCCATGTGACCCATGTGACCCATGTGACCCATGTGGCCCATGTGACCCATGTGGCCCATGTGACCCATGTGACCCATGTGACCCATGTGGCCCATGTGGCCCATGTGACCCATGTGACCCATGTGGCCCATGTGGCCCATGTGACCCATGTGGCCCATGTGGCCCATATGACCCATGTGACCCATATGACCCATGTGACCTATATGACCCATGTGGCCCATATGACCCATGTGACCTATATGACCCATGTGGCCCATGTGACCCATGTGACCCATGTGACCCATGTGGCCCATGTGACCCATGTGACCCATGTGACCCATGTGGCCCATGTGACCCATGTGGCCCATGTGACCCATGTGACCCATGTGGCCCATGTGGCCCATATGACCCATGTGACCCATATGACCCATATGACCCATGTGACCTATATGACCCATGTGGCCCATATGACCCATGTGACCTATATGACCCATGTGGCCCATATGACCCATGTGACCCATGTGACCCATGTGGCCCATGTGACCCATGTGACCCATGTGGCCCATGTGGCCCATATGACCCATGTGACCCATATGACCCATATGACCCATGTGACCTATATGACCCATGTGGCCCATATGACCCATGTGACCTATATGACCCATGTGGCCCATATGACCTATATGACCCATGTGGCCCATATGACCCATGTGACCTATATGACCCATGTGGCCCATGTGACCCATGTGACCCATGTGGCCCATGTGGCCCATATGACCCATGTGACCCATGTGGCCCATATGACCCATGTGACCTATATGACCCATGTGGCCCATGTGACCCATGTGACCCATGTGGCCCATGTGGCCCATATGACCCATGTGACCTATATGACCCATGTGGCCCATATGACCCATGTGACCTATATGACCCATGTGGCCCATGTGACCCATGTGACCCATGTGACCCATGTGACCACGCTGGTTTTTGTTTATCAGCCTGAAATTCGGAATCATTTTCAGGACATTGACTGGTTCCAGAGCCTGTCAATCAAACTCTGGAGCTCTGTGGAGGCTCCGCCCCCGAGTGCAGGGCTTCCTGCCTTGTTGCCCTTTTAAGGAGGAGGAGGCGCCCCCTGGTCTGTGCCTTGGGCCCTCAGGAGGAGGCGCCCTCTGGTCTGTGCCTGGGGCCCTCAGGAGGAGGCGCCCCCTGGTCTGTGGTGGGGCCCTCAGGAGGAGGCGCCCCCTGGTCTGTGGTGGGGCCCTCAGGAGGAGGCACCCCCTGGTCTGTGGTGGGGCCCTCAGGAGGAGGCGCCCCCTGGTCTGTGTGTGGGGCCCTCAGGAGGAGGCGCCCCCTGGTCTGTGGTGGGGCCCTCAGGAGGAGGCGCCCCCTGGTCTGTGTGTGGGGCCCTCAGGAGGAGGCGCCCCCTGGTCTGTGGTGGGGCCCTCAGGGGAAGGCGCCCCCTGGTCTGTGGTGGGGCCCTCAGGAGGAGGCGCCCCCTGGTGGACACTGTGACTCTTGTTCTGACTCTGTTGCCTTTAAATAAACTCTGGAAAAAGCAGCGTGGAGTTTCCTCTTTTGTTTGTGCAGCGGCTCGTGGCCTAGTGGTTAGAGCCGCTCCTCAGTAAAGTATCGTCTTTACTCATACAGTACTTTTTACTTCTACTTTGAATAATATGATAATGAAGTATCTGTTTCTTACTCGAGTAAAAGTGATAGTTATAATAAAAATACTATATATATTTTAAACCTTATCTCAGGTATTTGTATATTTTAGCTTCAACAGTGAAACATAAAGATAAAACAGTTTCTTAATATAAACATCACGACTTTTGTTTCACACATGACGTCACTGATTGCACGTGCGTGAGTCTCCTCCCCCGCGGCGCCGGCAGGGGGCGGTGTCGCGCTGGAGGCGGCTCCGGATCAAAACAAAGGAGAAGAAGATCCAAGATGGCGGCGGCCTCGCACAGGAGCGTGACCGCGGTCAGGAGGTGCGCGTGAGGAGTCCCCAACCTGCGGTGCGCGGCCCTGAAGGTGCGCGTGAGGAGTCTTCAATCTGCGGCGCGCGGCCCTGAAGGTGCGCGTGAGGAGTCCCCAACCTGCGGCGCGCGGCCCTGAAGGTGCGCGTGAGGAGTCCCCAACCTGCGGCGCGCGGCCCTGAAGGTGCGCGCTCTGTTCTCTGTATTCGCAGTAAAGTCACGTGACTCCTGTAGCCTCTGAGGGAAACATCTGTGAACCTGAATCACGAGTTACAGATGTGGATCTGCTTTAGTCTGACCAGGTCTGAGTCAGAGGCTTCACATGTGGAACATGGATCCAGCTGTTATCCGCTTTACCCAAATCTACAGCTCACAGCTGCGTATATATATATATATATATTAGATAGTAGTGGCTCATTTGAAAGCTAAGACCTACAACACTGATTTGTTGCTGTTGTGTGTTTGTCACGTCTTCTTCTTTTTTCTTGTCGCTCTTTTGTCGTGTTTTCGTCTAATTTGACTAATTTAACATATTTAAGGTTTTAGATTTGGGTAAAGCCAAACTGGATACAAACTAAGCTACTGCGCGGCACGGTGGCACAGCGGTTAGTTCACAGCTAGAAGGTCCCGGGTTCGATTCCCACCTGGACGGGGCCTTTCTGTGGAGCATGTTCTCCCCGTGTCTGCGTAGGTTTCCCCCGGGTACTCCGGTCTCCCCCACCACTAAAAACATGTACAATAGGCCAGGGCGAGTGAGAGCGAGTGAGAGTGGGGACAAAGCCGTTTGAGTAGCAGGTAGGGCTGCTCGATTATTGAAAAAATAATAATCACGATTATTTTTGTCATAATTGAAATCACGATTATTCAAACGATTATTTGTTGCCTTTAAAAAAATCCATCAAAAAAGTGACAAAAATCCATCAAAAAAATGACAAAAATCCATAAAAAAAGGCAAAAATCCATCAAAAAAGTGACAAAAATCCATCAAAAAAGTGACAAAAATCCATCAAAAAAAAGGCAAAAATCCATCAAAAAAGTGACAAAAATCCATCAAAAAAGTGACAAAAATCCATCAAAAAAAAGACAAAAATCCATCAAAAAAAAGACAAAAATCCATCAAAAAAGTGACAAAAATCCAGCAAAAAAGTGACAAAAATCCATCAAAAAAAGTGACAAAAATCCATCAAAAAAGTGACAAAAATCCATCAAAAAAGTGACAAAAATCCATCAAAAAAAAGACAAAAATCCATCAAAAAAGTGACAAAAATCCATTAAAAAAGACAAAAATCCAAAAATTAAAAATTAGAAAAAAAAAAAAAAAAAATTAGAAAAAAAAAATTATAATCGTTTTTTTGCGATTATGCTAATTTTGTAATCGTTTACTGTTGTAATCGAAATCGTAATCGAATTTTGATTAATTGCACAGCCCTAGTAGCAGGTGCTGAGGGACAATATTTACCCCCAAAGCTTGCATGTGCTTAATATTGCCTGCAATGCGTAAACCATCCACCAGGGTGAGCTGCAGCCCCTCAGCACCCTGGGTTCCCACGGCCTGGCATGGACTGTCCCGAGCAAATAAACCAACTAAACTAAACACTTTCCTCCAACAGGACCAACCGGACAAGGTCACACCCGCCCCTGGCCCCGGCCCCGCCCCCGGCCCCGCCCCCATGCCTCCCCCGGTGCTGCGCGTGCTCCGTCTGGGCCGCGTGTCCTTCCTGGAGGCTCTGGAGCTGCAGCGTTTCCACTCCGAGCGCCTGAAGCAGCGCCCGGACTCGGACTGGACTCTGCTGCTCTGCCAACACCCCCCGGTTTACACCGTCGGGCTCAGGACGGAGCCGTACCCGGACCGCGAGCTCCGGGTCCTCCGTCAGACCGGAGCCGAGGTCCACAAGGCCGACCGGGGAGGACTCATCACCTTCCACGGCCCGGGACAGCTCATGTGCTACCCCATCGTCCACCTGGGGGCGCTAAAGCAGGTCAGTACCATCATCATCCTCCACCTGGGGGCGCTAAAGCAGGTCAGTGTCATCACCCTCCACCTGGGGGCGCTAAAGCAGGTCAGTGTCATCATCATCCTCCACCTGGGGGCGCTAAAGCAGGTCAGTGTCATCATCCTCCACCTGGGGGCGCTAAAGCAGGTCAGTGTCATCACCCTCCACCTGGGGGCGCTAAAGCAGGTCAGTGTCATCATCATCCTCCACCTGGGGGCGCTAAAGCAGGTCAGTGTCATCATCCTCCACCTGGGGGCGCTAAAGCAGGTCAGTGTCATCATCCTCCACCTGGGGGCGCTAAAGCAGGTCAGTGTCATCACCCTCCACCTGGGGGCGCTAAAGCAGGTCAGTACCATCATCATCATCCACCTGGGGGCGCTAAAGCAGGTCAGTGTCATCATCGTCCACCTGGGGGCGCTAAAGCAGGTCAGTACCATCATCATCGTCCACCTGGGGGCGCTAAAGCAGGTCAGTGTCATCATCCTCCACCTGGGGGCGCTAAAGCAGGTCAGTGTCATCACCCTCCACCTGGGGGCGCTAAAGCAGGTCAGTACCATCATCCACCTGTCTCAGCTGGAGATGA
The DNA here is from genome assembly GCF_951799975.1 of Gobius niger. NCBI lineage: Eukaryota > Metazoa > Chordata > Actinopteri > Gobiiformes > Gobiidae > Gobius > Gobius niger. The sequence goes on along the minus strand of NC_136852.1, from coordinate 277,407 downwards.
TAGTACTGCAGTATCTGTAGTATCTGTAGTATTTGAAGTACTGTGTGTACAGGGCGTGCGATGGTACGTGTCTCAGCTGGAGATGATAGTACTGCAGTATATGAAGTATCTGAAGTACTGTGTGTACAGGGCGTGCGATGGTACGTGTCTCAGCTGGAGATGATAGTACTGCAGTATATGAAGTATCTGAAGTACTGTGTGTACAGGGCGTGCGATGGTACGTGTCTCAGCTGGAGAAGGCAGTGATGGAAGTTTGTTCTGGTTTCGGCGTCAGAGCGAACACGTCCCCTCACACCGGAGTCTGGGTCGGAGACACTAAGATCTGTGCTATGGGTGAGTGAATACTGCCAATACTACTAATACTAATATTACTAATACTACTGCCAATAGTACTAATACTACTGCCAATACTACTAATACTACTAATACTACTAATACTACTGTCCACAAACCTGTTCATTTACTCTGGTCTTTACTCCCTGCACTTTGTTATGAGCAAAAAACATTCATCTAATCGTTCCCCCCCCTCTCCCCCCTCTCTCTCTCCCCCCTCTCTCCCCCCCTCTCTCTCCCCCCCCCCTCAGGGATCCGCGTCTCCCGCCGGGTCACGTCACATGGTCTGGCGCTGAACTGTGACGTGGACCTGTCGTGGTTCGACCACATCGTCCCGTGTGGCCTGAGGGGTTTGGGAGTGACGTCCCTGAGCCGAGAGACGCAGAGACAGGTGGGCGTGGAGGAGGCGGAGCTTCCTCTGCTGCACGCCCTCGGCCACGCCTTCAACTGCGAGGTCAGGGACTGAGGAGGCGGAGCTTCCTCTGCTGCACGCCCTCGGCCACGCCTTCAACTGCGAGGTCAGGGACTGAGGAGGAGCGCCACCTACAGGGGAGGAGGCGGAGCTTCCTCTGCTGCACGCCCTCGGCCACGCCTTCAACTGCGAGGTCAGGGACTGAGGAGGAGCGCCACCTACAGGGGAGGAGGCGGAGCTTCCTCTGCTGCACGCCCTCGGCCACGCCTTCGACTGCGAGGTCAGGGACTGAGGAGGAGCGCCACCTACAGGGGAGGAGGCGGAGCTTCCTCTGCTGCACGCCCTCGGCCACGCCTTCAACTGCGAGGTCAGGGACTGAGGAGGAGCGCCACCTACAGGGGACTCTCTGACTTCACCAAGCCTCAGGGTCGTTTCTATCATCAACTCTCCTCGTCCACCGGGGGGCGCTGCACAAGTCTGAACCTCCACCTGAACCAAGCACACTACCTCCACTTCAGCTTTACCCAAATCTAAAGCTTCTTGACTGGAGATTACAGCCTATTCATGCATTAGTTCTGGCGGCCATTTTGAATACCAAAGTAGAATTATGCAGTGCTACAACATGTATAACATCTCCACTCAGGATGAAAATGAAAAACAACTGATTGACAGATAAGAAGTCAGAGTTTAAGCTACTCAAGACGTTAGCATGCTACCGGCTAGCAACTGTCAACAATCAACACTATGAACTCTGACCTCTGTCACATGTTGTATCCAAGGCTAGATGTTTGGAGTTTGGTTACACTGAAGCTAACGCTGGCGCTAACACTAAAGCTGATGCTAAAGCTAGCACTAAAACAAGAGCTAGCACTAAAACTAGAGCTAGCGCTAACACTGAAGCTAATGCTAACACTGAAGCTAACGCTGGCGCTAACACTAAAGCTGATGCTAAAGCTAGCACTAAAACAAGAGCTAGCACTAAAACTAGAGCCAGCGCTAACACTGAAGCTAATGCTAACACTGAAGCTAACGCTGACGCTAACACTAAAGCTGATGCTAAAGCTAGCACTAAAACAGGTGCTAGCACTAAAACTAGAGCCAGCGCTAACACTGACGCTAATGCTAACACTGAAGCTAACGCTGACGCTAACACTAAAGCTGATGCTAGCACTAAAACAAGAGCTAGCGCTAAAACAAGAGCTAGCATTAAAACTAGAGCCAGCGCTAACACTGACGCTAATGCTAACACTGAAGCTTATGCTTACACTGAAGCTAATGCTAAAGCTAGCGTTAATGCTAATGCTAACACTAATGAATAAAACAAACGCTGAGGCTAATGCTAACGCTAGAGCTAGCACTAAAGGTAAAGCTAAAACTAAAGCTAATAGAGATATAGATACTTTATTGTCAGCTGCTCCACATCAACACAAAATACAGACAAGACATGAGACAATGTAAACAATTGTTTATTATTTTAATGCTATCATGAAGCTAGCGCTAAAGCTAACACTGAAGCTAACGCTAAAACTAGAGCTAAAGCTAGCGCTGAAGCTAGCGGGTCTGAGAGTCTAGTCTCGGCTAGCAACTGTCAACAATCAACAGTATGAACTCTGACCTCTGTCACATGTTGTATCCAAGGCTAGATGTTTGGAGTTTGGTTCAGGGCTTTCTCTTGGAGAGGCTCGCCGTGTTGAAATGCTAACCGGTAGCATGCTAGCGTCTTGAGCAACACTAACTCTGACTGAGACTCTGATTATGAGTAAATAAAAATATCACTGTCAATCAGTCGTCTTTCTTTTTCATCCTGAGTTCATCCTAATTCGGTTTGCAAAATGGCCGCCATAACAACAACAGTCACGTGACAGAAAGGCGCGTATAGGCCAGAGAAACGCCTCATTTGAAAGCTAAGGCCTACAGAACTGATGGTCACTCTTTGTTTGTCGTGTTATTGTTGCTTTTCAGGCATGTTTTTGTTGCTCTTTTTAATCTCGTGGTCCTCGTGGTTCTTTCATCCATGTTTTTGCTCTTCTGACACTTTGTTCAAGAAGCTTTTTGATTTGGGTAAAGCTGGGATATGAAGCGCTCGGTCAAAGAGGGGGGTCAGAGGTTAAACACGCCTCCACACACTCCTGTTGTTTTGTAATGTCATGTGTGCTGTATATCATTGCTAATATAAATAAAAAAACATATAAAACAATAACAGTTTTCATAATAGTTTCTTGAATCCACAGTTTCCATGTTGGACCCGGACTCGGGTTTGTGTTTTGACAAACGCTCAAACAAAACAGATTTTATTTTGGCTTAAATATAGAGTTCGGGAATGTGATGTCATCTCGCTAAGCATTATGGGATTAGCAGCAATTGTAAACTAATGGAGATTTTAGTTATTGTTCACATTAAAACACTCGGACTCCACAGTGTAATAAATGTATTTACCAGCAGTGACTCGGCAGCTAATGGAGCTGTTCCACGTGTTTCTTCTCCACTTTTTATACTGTTTTTAGCTAATGTTAGTCAATGGAAATGTATGCTAACAGCTGCAAAGATGGCCGATCTCCATGGTAATTGTGGAATTTCCCAAACTCTATAGTCTCATAAATATATTTGGAAACAACATGATTACTGATCCATATTTAAACACAGGACACAGTCACATTTTAGAAAAAACGTTCTGCATATTGTCATAAATGACACGAACACTCAGCGGAAACAGAACCAAACAGAAGCTTTTATTGTGAAAAGCGCCGGAAGCCGGTGCCTTGAACTTGTGATATTTAAAGTTTTAAAGTCTGTTTTTGTCCACGGATCTGCGTTCTGGTCCGTTATGTAACCGAGCTCCGGAGCTGACCCCCCCCTCCCCGCGGAGAGACACCCTCCGACCGGGGCAGCAGTGACATGTGCGGCCGCCCCACAGCGCTCCAAACCCGGGCAGAGTGAGACGCAGAGACCGATAGCTCCGTTAGCTCCAGCGGCTAAGCTAAACGCGGCTAACAGCGGCACCGGAGGAGGAGGCGGCGGGAATGGGGGACAGCGGAGCGGTGAACGGGGGTCTGGACCTGCCGAGCCCCCGGGAGGACACCCCCGAGGACCTGCCGAGCCCCCGGGAGGACACCCCCAAGGACCTGCCCTCCACCGGGGACCCCAGCCTGGACAGCGCCGTGGAGCAGTGGATGCTCTGGGACAGGGTGAGTGCCCGCGGTCCGCTGCGAAACCGTCCATTTTTAATTAAACTCTGTCACTTTAGCATCTCTTTTCTCTAAACTAAAAAAAACGACTGTGATTCTGTTCAGCGCGGAGTCAGCGTGGATTCGGCGTGTTCAAATAACATCATACACTTTAAGATATTTAATAACACTGTTTTTAATTTGATAAAGCCTCAGATCAGACGGCCATTTAAACGTGAGGATGTCTGATTAAAGCACCAGGTCCCTCTTTTGTTTTAATGTAATAAGGGCTGCAGAATTCGGCAGGGTTATTTTTCCCGTCCTGATCCGTGTTTTTAGTTTATTCTAAGGTGCAGGAGTCGAAACGAAACGTCCTCGTAAAAATCACGTATTGTGGATTTAAGTGTGATTTTCTGTGATTTTCCTGCCGCAAAACCACGGAGCGGCTCCTGGATCATCTCCCGGACTCTGCTGGGCTCCGTTCGGCCGGTTTATTTAACATCAAGAACGTGTTTAATTGTGAGGGTTTGAGTTTCGGTGGCGCCGCTGCTCCTTCTGATGAACCCGTTTTAGCGCCGACCCCGAGGGAAATGTCACAGGTCACGTGTCTAAAGAAAAGTTTAGATGTTTCTCCTGTAGAACCCTCAGACTCTCTCAGATCCGCTCGCTCCTGGATCCTCACGTTTAGATGTTTCTCCTGTAGAACCCTCAGACTCTTTCAGACCCGCTCGCTCCTGGATCCTCACGTTTAGATGTTTCTCCTGTAGAACCCTCAGACTCTCAGACCCGCTCGCTCCTGGATCCTCACGTTTAGATGTTTCTCCTGTAGAACCCTCAGACTCTCTCAGACCCGCTCGCTCCTGGATCCTCACGTTTAGATGTTTCTGTTTATTATTTTAATGCTATCATGAAGCTAGCGCTAAAGCTAACACTGAAGCTAATGCTAGGGCTAGCGCTGAAGCTGACACTAAAGCTAACGCTGAAGCTAGAGCTAAAGCTAACGCTGACGCTAAAGCTAACACTAAAACTAGAGCTAAAGCTAACGCTGAAGCTAACGCTGAAACTAGAGCTAAAGCTAACGCTGAAGCTGACGCTAAAGCTAACACTAAAACTAGAGCTAAAGCTAACGCTGAAGCTAACGCTGACGCTAAAGCTAACACTAAAACTAGAGCTAGAGCTAACGCTGACGCTAAAGCTAGCGCTGAAACTAGAGCTAAAGCTAACACTGATGCTAAAGCTAACGCTAAAACTAGAGCTGAAGCTAACGCTGAAGCTAAAGCTAACACTAAAACTAGAGCTAAAGCTAGCGCTGAAACTAGAGCTAAAGCTAACGCTGATGCTAAAGCTAACGCTAAAACTAGAGCTAAAGCTAACGCTGAAGCTAACTCTGACGCTAAAGCTAACACTAAAACTAGAGCTAAAGCTAACGCTGAAGCTAACGCTGAAACTAGAGCTAAAGCTGACGCTAAAGCTAACACTAAAACTAGAGCTAAAGCTAACGCTGAAGCTAATGCTGACGCTAATGCTGACGCTAAAGCTAACACTAAAACTAGAGCTGACGCTAAAGCTAACCCTAAAACTAGAGCTAAAGCTAACGCTGAAGCTAATGCTGACGCTAAAGCTAACACTAAAACTAGAGCTAGAGCTAACGCTGACGCTAAAGCTAACACTAAAACTAGAGCTAAAGCTAACGCTGAAGCTAATGCCGACGCTAAAGCTAACACTAAAACTAGAGCTAGAGCTAATGCTGACGCTAAAGCTAACACTAAAACTAGAGCTAAAGCTAACACTGAAGCTAATGCTGACGCTAAAGCTAACACTAAAACTAGAGCTAGAGCTAACGCTGACGCTAACTTAGTAATTTTGTATGTGATTTTTATTCCTGAAACAGTTCACAGAGAAACATCATATTGGCCTTTTCGCCGCTTCAGATCATTGTCCAACATTTCATCAGGAGTATTAGTACTTTTATTATTGCAGTATTAGTAACTAGTAGTTTTCTTTGCAGTAGTCACAGTAGTATTGCAGTAGTTGTAGTATTCTGGATCCTCACGTTTAGATGTTTCTCCTGTAGAACCCTCAGACTCTCAGACCCGCTCGCTCCTGGACCCTCACGTTTAGATGTTTCTCCTGTAGAACCCTCAGACTCTCAGACCCGCTCGCTCCTGGATCCTCACGTTTAGATGTTTCTCCTGTAGAACCCTCAGACTCTCAGACCCGCTCGCTCCTGGATCCTCACGTTTAGATGTTTCTCCTGCAGAACCCTCAGACTCTCAGATCCGCTCGCTCCTGGATCCTCACATTTAGATGTTTCTCCTGCAGAACCCTCAGACTCTCAGACCCGCTCGCTCCTGGATCCTCACGTTTAGATGTTTCTCCTGTAGAACCCTCAGACTCTCTCAGACCCGCTCGCTCCTGGATCCTCACGTTTAGATGTTTCTCCTGTAGAACCCTCAGACTCTCTCAGACCCGCTCGCTCCTGGATCCTCACGTTTAGATGTTTCTCCTGTAGAACCCTCAGACTCTCTCAGACCCGCTCGCTCCTGGATCCTCACGTTTAGATGTTTCTCCTGTAGAACCCTCAGACTCTCAGACCCGCTCGTTCCTGGATCCTCACGTTTAGATGTTTCTCCTGTAGAACCCTCAGACTCTCTCAGACCCGCTAGCTTCAGCGTTAGCTTCAGTGTTAGCGCTAGCTCTAGTTTTAGTGCTAGCTCTTGTTTTAGTGCTAGCTTTAGCATCAGCTTTAGTGTTAGCGTCAGCGTTAGCTTCAGTGTTAGCATTAGCTTCAGTGTTAGCGCTAGCTCTAGTTTTAGTGCTAGCTCTAGTTTTAGTGCTAGCTCTTGTTTTAGTGCTAGCTTTAGCATCAGCTTTAGTGTTAGTGTTAGCGTCAGCGTTAGCTTCAGTGTTAGCATTAGCTTCAGTGCTAGCTCTAGTTATAGTGCTAGCTCTTGTTTTAGTGCTAGCTTTAGCATCAGCTTTAGTGTTAGCGTCAGTGTTAGCGCTAGCTCTAGTTTTAGCGCTAGCTCTAGTTTTAGTGCTAGCTCTTGTTTTAGTGCTAGCTTTAGCATCAGCTTTAGTGTTAGCGTCAGCGTTAGCTTCAGTGTTAGCATTAGCTTCAGTGCTAGCTCTAGTTATAGTGCTAGCTCTTGTTTTAGTGCTAGCTTTAGCATCAGCTTTAGTGTTAGCGTCAGTGTTAGCGCTAGCTCTAGTTATAGTGCTAGCTCTTGTTTTAGTGCTAGCTTTAGCATCAGCTTTAGTGTTAGCGTCAGTGTTAGCGCTAGCTCTAGTTTTAGCGCTAGCTCTAGTTTTAGTGCTAGCTCTTGTTTTAGTGCTAGCTTTAGCATCAGCTTTAGTGTTAGCGTCAGCGTTAGCTTCAGTGTTAGCATTAGCTTCAGTGTTAGCGCTAGCTCTAGTTTTAGTGCTAGCTCTTGTTTTAGATCCAGCATGTCCTGGATCCTCACGTTTAGATGTTTCTCCTGTAGAACCCTCAGACTCTCTCAGACCCGCTCACTCCTGGATCCTCACGTTTAGATGTTTCTCCTGTAGAACCCTCAGACTCTCAGACCCGCTCGCTCCTGGATCCTCACGTTTAGATGTTTCTCCTGTAGAACCCTCAGACTCTCTCAGACCCGCTCACTCCTGGATCCTCACGTTTAGATGTTTCTCCTGTAGAACCCTCAGACTCTCAGACCCGCTCGCTCCTGGATCCTCACGTTTAGATGTTTCTCCTGTAGAACCCTCAGACTCTCTCAGACCCGCTCACTCCTGGATCCTCACGTTTAGATGTTTCTCCTGTAGAACCCTCAGACTCTCAGACCCGCTCGCTCCTGGATCCTCACGTTTAGATGTTTCTCCTGTAGAACCCTCAGACTCTCAGACCCGCTCGCTCCTGGATCCTCACGTTTAGATGTTTCTCCTGTAGAACCCTCAGACTCTCAGACCCGCTCGCTCCTGGATCCTCACGTTTAGATGTTTCTCCTGTAGAACCCTCAGACTCTCAGACCCGCTCGCTCCTGGATCCTCACGTTTAGATGTTTCTCCTGTAGAACCCTCAGACTCTCAGACCCGCTCGCTCCTGGATCCTCACGTTTAGATGTTTCTCCTGTAGAACCCTCAGACTCTCTCAGACCCGCTCACTCCTGGATCCTCACGTTTAGATGTTTCTCCTGTAGAACCCTCAGACTCTCAGACCCGCTCGCTCCTGGATCCTCACGTTTAGATGTTTCTCCTGTAGAACCCTCAGACTCTCTCAGACCCGCTCGCTCCTGGATCCTCACGTTTAGATGTTTCTCCTGTAGAACCCTCAGACTCTCAGACCCGCTCGCTCCTGGATCCTCACGTTTAGATGTTTCTCCTGTAGAACCCTCAGACTCTCTCAGACCCGCTCGCTCCTGGACCCTCACGTTTAGATGTTTCTCCTGTAGAACCCTCAGACTCGCGCTCAGATCCGCTCGCTCCTGGATCCTCACGTTTAGATGTTTCTCCTCTAGAACCCTCAGACTCGCGCTCAGATCCGCTCGCTCCTGGACCAGGCCCAGTTTTCGGAGCTGAGGTCCAGACTCTCGTCCAGACTGAGCTTCGGGACGGCAGGACTCAGGGCCAAGATGGGCGCCGGCTTCAACCGCATCAATGACCTGACGGTGATCCAAAGCACTCAGGTGAGCCCCGCCCCCTCAGGTGAGCCCCGCCCCTCAGGTGAGCCCCGCCCCCTCATGTGAGCCTGCCCCCTCAGGTGAGCCCCGCCCCCTCAGGTGAGCCCCGCCCTCAGAGGAATATCAGGTTTAATGTTGACGTTTAGTTTGTCAGTTTTTTGCAAATACGTCCATGATCCTAATCCAAAGTTCAGTCAGACTAAAGCTAAAGCTAAAGCTAGAGCCGAAGCTAAAGCTAATGCTAAAGCTAGAGCCGAAGCTAAAGCTAATGCTAAAGCTAACGCAAAAACTAGAGCTAACGATAAAGCTTGCACTGATGCTTACACTGAAGCTAACGCTGACGCTAACACTAAAGCTGATGCTAAAGCTAGCACTAAAACAAGAGCTAGCACTAAAACAAGAGCTAGCACTAAAACAGGAGCTAGCACTAAAACTAGAGCTAGCGCTAACACTGAAGCTAATGCTAACACTGAAGCTAATGCTAAAGCTAGCGTTAATGCTAACGCTAACACTAATGAATAAAAAAAACACTGAAGCTAAGCTGACGCTAACACTAAAGCTAATGCTTTCACTGAAGCTAATGCTAAAGCTAGCGTTAATGCTAACGCTAACACTAATAAATAAAACAAACACTGAAGCTAACGCTGACGCTAACACTAAAGCTGATGCTAAAGCTAGCACTAAAGGTTGCAGTTCAGCTGCTCCGCATCAACACAAAATACAGACAAGACATAAGACAATTAAGACAAAGACATTATAAAGAATTGTTTATTATTTTAATGCTATCATAAAGCTAGCGCTAAAGCTAACACTGAAACTAGAGCTAAAGCTAACGCTGAAGCTAATGCTAAGGCTAGTGCTGAAGCTGACGCTAAAACTAGAGCTGAAGCTAACGCTGAAGCTAACGCTGAAGCTAACGCTAACGCTGAAGCTAAAGCTTACTAAGTAGTTACGTATGTGATTTTTATTTCTGAAACAGTTCAGAGAAAACATCATATTGGCCTTTTCGCCGCTTCAGATCTAACATTTCATCAGGAGTAGTTGTAGTTTTGTTATTGCAGTAGTAGTACTTTTATTATTGCAGTAGTAGTAGTTCCCTCTGCAGGTTTCTTTGCAGTAGTCACAGTAGTACTGCAGTAGTAGTAGTATTCTGTGCAGTATTAGTAACTAGTAGTTTTCTTTGCAGTAGTCCCAGTAGTATTGCAGTAGTTGTAGTATTCTGTGCAGTATTAGTAACAGTGCTGGTGTGTCCAGGGCCTGTGCACGTACCTGTCCAGGTGTGTGTCTGACCTGAAGGAGAGGGGCGTGGTCATCGGCTACGACACCCGAGCTCAGCCAGAGAGCGGCTGCAGCAGCCAAAGGTACGGCCTCCTCAGCCTGTCCTCAGCCTGTCCTCAGTCTGTCCTCAGCCTGTCCTCAGTCTGTCCTCAGCCTGTCCTCAGCCTGTCCTCAGCCTGTCCTCAGTCTGTCCTCCTCAGCCTGTCCTCCTCAGCCTGTCCTCCTCAGCCTGTCCTCCTCAGCCTGTCCTCCTCAGCCTGTCCTCAGCCTGTCCTCAGCCTGTCCTCCTCAGCCTGTCCTCCTCAGCCTGTCCTCCTCAGCCTGTCCTCCTCAGCCTGTCCTCCTCAGCCTGTCCTCCTCAGCCTGTCCTCCTCAGCCTGTCCTCAGCCTGTCCTCCTCAGCCTGTCCTCAGCCTGTCCTCAGCCTGTCCTCCTCAGCCTGTCCTCCTCAGCCTGTCCTCAGCCTGTCCTCCTCAGCCTGTCCTCCTCAGCCTGTCCTCAGCCTGTCCTCAGCCTGTCCTCAGCCTGTCCTCCTCAGCCTGTCCTCCTCAGCCTGTCCTCCTCAGCCTGTCCTCCTCAGCCTGTCCTCCTCAGCCTGTCCTCCTCAGCCTGTCCTCCTCAGCCTGTCCTCCTCAGCCTGTCCTCCTCAGCCTGTCCTCAGCCTGTCCTCCTCAGCCTGTCCTCAGCCTGTCCTCCTCAGCCTGTCCTCAGCCTGTCCTCAGCCTGTCCTCCTCAGCCTGTCCTCCTCAGCCTGTCCTCCTCAGCCTGTCCTCCTCAGCCTGTCCTCCTCAGCCTGTCCTCAGCCTGTCCTCAGCCTGTCCTCCTCAGCCTGTCCTCCTCAGCCTGTCCTCCTCAGCCTGTCCTCCTCAGCCTGTCCTCCTCAGCCTGTCCTCAGTCTGTCCTCAGCCTGTCCTCCTCAGCCTGTCCTCCTCAGTCTGTCCTCCTCAGCCTGTCCTCCTCAGCCTGTCCTCCTCAGCCTGTCCTCAGCCTGTCCTCCTCAGCCTGTCCTCAGCCTGTCCTCAGCCTGTCCTCCTCAGCCTGTCCTCCTCAGCCTGTCCTCCTCAGCCTGTCCTCCTCAGCCTGTCCTCCTCAGCCTGTCCTCAGTCTGTCCTCAGTCTGTCCTCAGCCTGTCCTCAGTCTGTCCTCCTCAGCCTGTCCTCAGCCTGTCCTCCTCAGCCTGTCCTCCTCAGCCTGTCCTCAGTCTGTCCTCAGTCTGTCCTCAGCCTGTCCTCAGTCTGTCCTCCTCAGCCTGTCCTCAGCCTGTCCTCCTCAGCCTGTCCTCAGCCTGTCCTCCTCAGCCTGTCCTCCTCCTCACAGAGCCTCTGTTATTGTTGCAGGTTGGCGAGGTTGGCAGCCGCGGTGTTCCTCACGGCCGACGTCACGGTGCACCTGTTCTCCTCCTACGTCCCCACACCCTTCGTGGTGAGTCCTGACCCGGATAAACTCACCTACACTAAAGGCAGTTCCACTGACTTCACTTTACTGTTTCAGCCGTTTGCTGTTCTCAAACTGGGAGCCACGGCCGGAATCATGATCACAGCGTCACACAACCACAAAGAAGACAACGGGTACAAGGTACGACCGGGAGGGCATCTGACCCTACACAGGGAGGGCACCTGACTCTACACAGGGAGGACACCTGACCCTACACAGAGAGGACATCTGACCCTCACAGGGAGGACATCTGACCCTCACACAGGGAGGACATCTGACCTCTGGATGACGGCTTGTTGTCAAGGTGATTCCAAATCAGTGTTTTTTGTCCAGGTTTACTGGAGGAACGGGGCGCAGATGATCGCTCCTCATGACAGACAGGTCCTCCTCTGCATCAGGGAGCAGCTGCAGCCCTGGGGCGCCCCCTGCTGGAGCCAAGAGCTGAGCGCCAAGAGCCACAAGAGAACGGACCCTCTGCAGGAGATCAGCCGAGCCTACGATGACGAGCTGAGGAACCTCTGCTTCTACAGGTTATTAAACTATAAAGACGAGCTGAGGAACCTCTGCTTCTACAGGTTATTAAACTATAAAGACGAGCTGAGGAACCTCTGCTTCTACAGGTTATTAAACTATAAAGACGAGCTGAGGAACCTCTGCTTCTACAGGTTATTAAACTATAAAGACGAGCTGAGGAACCTCTGCTTCTACAGGTTATTAAACTATAAAGACGAGCTGAGGAACCTCTGCTTCTACAGGTTATTAAACTATAAAGACGAGCTGAGGAACCTCTGCTTCTACAGGTTATTAAACTATAAAGACGAGCTGAGGAACCTCTGCTTCTACAGGTTATTAAACTATAAAGACGAGCTGAGGAACCTCTGCTTCTACAGGTTATTAAACTATAAAGACGAGCTGAGGAACCTCTGCATCTACAGGTTATTCAACTATAAAGACGAGCTGAGGAACCTCTGCTTCTACAGGTTATTAAACTATAAAGACGAGCTGAAGAACCTCTGCTTCTACAGGTTATTAAACTATAAAGACGAGCTGAGGAACCTCTGCATCTACAGGTTATTAAACTATAAAGACGAGCTGAGGAACCTCTGCTTCTACAGGTTATTAAACTATAAAGACGAGCTGAGGAACCTCTGCTTCTACAGGTTATTAAACTATAAAGACGAGCTGAGGAACCTCTGCTTCTACAGGTTATTAAACTATAAAGACGAGCTGAGGAACCTCTGCATCTACAGGTTGTTAAACTATAAAGACGAGCTGAGGAACCTCTGCTTCTACAGGTTGTTAAACTATAAAGACGAGCTGAGGAACCTCTGCTTCTACAGGTTATTAAACTATAAAGACGAGCTGAGGAACCTCTGCTTCTACAGGTTATTAAACTATAAAGACGAGCTGAGGAACCTCTGCTTCTACAGGTTATTAAACTATAAAGACGAGCTGAAGAACCTCTGCTTCTATAGGTTATTAAACTATAAAGACGAGCTGAACCTCTGTTTCTACAGGTTATTAAACTATAAAGACGAGCTGAAGAACCTCTGCTTCTACAGGTTATTAAACTATAAAGACGAGCTGAAGAACCTCTGCTTCTACAGGTTATTAAACTATAAAGACGAGCTGAGGAACCTCTGCTTCTACAGGTTATTAAACTATAAAGACGAGCTGAAGAACCTCTGCTTCTACAGGTTATTAAACTATAAAGACGAGCTGAGGAACCTCTGCTTCTACAGGTTATTAAACTATAAAGACGAGCTGAGGAACCTCTGCTTCTACAGGTTATTAAACTATAAAGACGAGCTGAACCTCTGCTTCTACAGGTTATTAAACTATAAAGACGAGCTGAGGAACCTCTGCTTCTACAGGTTATTAAACTATAAAGACGAGCTGAGGAACCTCTGCTTCTACAGGTTATTAAACTGTAAAGACGAGCTGAAGAACCTCTGCTTCTACAGGTTATTAAACTATAAAGACGAGCTGAGGAACCTCTGCTTCTACAGGTTATTAAACTATAAAGACGAGCTGAGGAACCTCTGCTTCTACAGGTTATTAAACTATAAAGACGAGCTGAAGAACCTCTGCTTCTACAGGTTATTAAACTATAAAGACGAGCTGAGGAACCTCTGCTTCTACAGGTTATTAAACTATAAAGACGAGCTGAGGAACCTCTGCTTCTACAGGTTATTAAACTATAAAGACGAGCTGAGGAACCTCTGCTTCTACAGGTTATTAAACTATAAAGACGAGCTGAGGAACCTCTGCTTCTACAGGTTATTAAACTATAAAGACGAGCTGAGGAACCTCTGCTTCTACAGGTTATTAAACTATAAAGACGAGCTGAGGAACCTCTGCTTCTACAGGTTATTAAACTATAAAGACGAGCTGAGGAACCTCTGCTTCTACAGGTTATTAAACTATAAAGACGAGCTGAGGAACGTCTGGGATTCTCTGGGGCTGAATGTGGCGTCAGATACGTGTAACGGTTCATAACTGCTTCTGTCTCAGGGACGTGAACGCGGCGTCTGCGCTGAAGGTCGTCCACTCCTCGTTCCACGGCGTCGGTCACGAGTTTGTCAGAAAGAGCTTCGAGGTGTTTGGCCTCAATCCTCCCATTCCAGTCCACGAGCAGAAGGATCCGGATCCGGACTTTCCTACAGTGTCCGTCCCCAACCCCGAGGAGGGCGCCCCCGTGCTGGTACTGCAGGAACTACACTAACACTACACCTTTACTACATTACTACTACTTTCCCCAACCCGAGGAGGGCGCCCCCGTGCTGGTACTGCAGGAACTACACTCTACACCTTTACTACATTACTACTACTACCTTGTGTCCTCTGTAGACTCTGATGGTTCCTCATGTCCTCATTTTTTGTCATTTTTTTTTGTCTTTTTTTGTAATTTTTTTCTCGTTTTTTTCTCATTTTTTCCCCCATTTTTTTCTCATTTTTTTCTTGTTTTTTTCTCATTTTTTTTGGTCATTTTTTCCCCCATTTTTTTCATTTTTTTCATTTTTTTTCATTTTTTAGTCATTTTTTAGTCTTTTTTTTAGTAATTTTTTTAGTAATTTTTTTATCATTTTTTTCTCTTTTTTTTTTCTTTTTTTCTCATTTTTTCCATTGTTTTCACATTTTTTTCATTTTTTTTCATGTTTTTTCATTTTTTTCATATTTTTTCATTTTTTTTTCATTTTTTTTTCATTTTTTTCTCATTTTTTTCTCATTTTTTTGTCACTTTTTTTTCCATATTTTCATTTTTTTCATTTTTTTTCATTTTTTTTTTCATTTTTTCATTGTTTTTCATTTTTTCATTGTTTTTCATTTTTTCATTTTTTTTCATTTTTTTGTCGTTTTTTGTCATTTTTTAGTAATTTTTTTATCATTTTTATCTCGTTTTTTGTCTTATTTTTCTCATTTTTTCATTTTTTTCACATTTTTTGTCATTTTCTTTTTTTCATTTTTTTGTCACTTTTTTTTCCATTTTTTCATTTTTTTCATTTTTTTGTCATTTTTTTTATTTTTTTTACTTTTTTTTTCATTTTTTTTCATTTTTTTGTCCTTTTTTTGTCATTTTTTAGTAATTTTTTTATCATTTTTTTCTTATTTTTTGTCATTTTTTTCTCATTTTTTGTCAATTTTTTTGTCATTTTTTTCATTTTTTTCATTTTTTGTATTTTTTTTGTAGACTCTGATGGTTCCTCATGTCCTCTGTAGACTCTGATGGTTCCTCATGTCCTCTGTAGACTCTGATGGTTCCTCGTGTCCTCTGTAGACTCTGATGGTTCCTCGTGTCCTCTGTAGACTCTGATGGTTCCTCATGTCCTCTGTAGACTCTGATGGTTCCTCGTGTCCTCTGTAGACTCTGATGGTTCCTCGTGTCCTCTGTAGACTCTGATGGTTCCTCGTGTCCTCTGTAGACTCTGATGTTTCCTCGTATCCTCTGTAGACTCTGATGGTTCCTCATGTCCTCTGTAGACTCTGATGGTTCCTCGTGTCCTCTGTAGACTCTGATGGTTCTTCATGTCCTCTGTAGACTCTGATGGTTCCTCATGTCCTCTGTAGACTCTGATGGTTCCTCATGTCCTCTGTAGACTCTGATGGTTCCTCATGTCCTCTGTAGACTCTGATGGTTCCTCATGTCCTCTGTAGACTCTGATGGTCCCTCATGTCCTCTGTAGACTCTGATGGTTCCTCGTGTCCTCTGTAGACTCTGATGGTTCCTTGTGTCCTCTGTAGACTCTGATGGTTCCTCATGTCCTCTGTAGACTCTGATGGTCCCTCATGTCCTCTGTAGACTCTGATGGTTCCTCGTGTCCTCTGTAGACTCTGATGGTTCCTCATGTCCTCTGTAGACTCTGATGGTTCCTCATGTCCTCTGTAGACTCTGATGGTTCCTCGTGTCCTCTGTAGACTCTGATGGTTCTTCATGTCCTCTGTAGACTCTGATGGTTCCTCATGTCCTCTGTAGACTCTGATGGTTCCTCGTGTCCTCTGTAGACTCTGATGGTTCTTCATGTCCTCTGTAGACTCTGATGGTTCCTCATGTCCTCTGTAGACTCTGATGATGATTTTTTGTCATTTTTTGTCATTTTTTTGTCATTTTTTTGTCATTTTTTCTCATTTTTTTGTCATTTTTTTGTCATTTTTTGTCATTTTTTTAGTAATTTTTTTGTCATTTTTTTGTCATTTTTTTAGTCATTTTTTTGTCATTTTTTGTTATTTTTTAGTCATTTTTTTAGTCATTTTTTTGTCATTTTTTGTCATTTTTTTAGTCATTTTTTTTTGTCATTTTTTTTTGTCATTTTTAGTCAATTTTTTCTCATTTTTTGTCATTTTTGTTTCATTTTTTTCATTTTTTTTTTCATTTTTTTGTCATTTTTTGTCATTTTTTGTCATTTTTTTCTAATTTTTTGTGTCATTTTTTTCATATTTTTGTCATTTTTTTGTTGTCATTTTTATCATTTTTTTGTCATTTTTAGTCATTTTTTTTCTTTTTTTGTAATTTTTTTGGTCATTTTTTAGTCAATTTTTTGTCACTTTTTTCTAACTTTTTTGTTTCATTTTTTTCATTTTTTTTTCATTTTTTTGTCATTTTTTGTTATTTTTTGTCATTTTTTTTGTCATTTTTTGTCATTTTTAGTCATTTTTTTTTCATTTTTTTGTCATTTTTTTTGTCATTTTTTTCATTTTTTTGTTAATTTTTGTCATTTTTTTTCTTTTTTTGTAGACTCTGATGGTTCCTCATGTCCTCTGTAGACTCTGATGGTTCCTCATGTCCTCTGTAGACTCTGATGGTTCCTCATGTCCTCTGCAGACTCTGATGGTTCCTCATGTCCTCTGTAGACTCTGATGTTTCCTCATGTCCTCTGTAGACTCTGATGGTTCCTCATGTCCTCTGTAGACTCTGATGGTTCCTTGTGTCCTCTGTAGACTCTGATGGTTCCTCATGTCCTCTGTAGACTCTGATGGTTCCTCATGTCCTCTGTAGACTCTGATGGTTCCTTGTGTCCTCTGTAGACTCTGATGGTTCCTCATGTCCTCTGTAGACTCTGATGGTTCCTCATGTCCTCTGTAGACTCTGATGGTTCCTCGTGTCCTCTGTAGACTCTGATGGTTCCTCATGTCCTCTGTAGACTCTGATGGTTCCTTGTGTCCTCTGTAGACTCTGATGGTTCCTCATGTCCTCTGTAGACTCTGATGGTTCCTCATGTCCTCATTTTTTTTCATTTTTTGTCTTTTTCTTTTTGTAATTTTTTTGTAATTTTTTGTAATTTTTGTCTTTTGTTGTCATTTTTTGTCTTTTTTTTGTCAATTTTTGTAATTTTTTAGTAATTTTTTAGTCTTTTTTAGTCTTTTTTTTGTCATTTTTTGGTCATTTTTTGGTCATTTTTTTGTCTTTTTTTCTCATTTTTTTGGTCATTTTTTTCCATTTTTTGTCCTTTTTTTGTCATTTTTTTCCCAGTTTTTTATTATTTTTTTGTCATTTTTTTGTGAATTTTTTTGTAAATTTTTGTAAATTTTTGTAAATTTTTGTAAATTTTTTTGTCATTTTTTTGTCATTTTTTTGGTCATTTTTTTGTGTTTTTTTGTAGACTCTGATGGTTCCTTGTGTCCTCTGTAGACTCTGATGGTTCCTCGTGTCCTCTGTAGACTCTGATGGTTCCTCATGTCCTCTGTAGACTCTGATGGTTCCTCATGTCCTCTGTAGACTCTGATGGTTCCTCATGTCCTCTGCAGACTCTGATGGTTCCTCATGTCCTCTGTAGACTCTGATGGTTCCTCATGTCCTCTGCAGACTCTGATGGTTCCTCATGTCCTCTGTAGACTCTGATGTTTCCTCATGTCCTCTGTAGACTCTGATGGTTCCTCATGTCCTCTGTAGACTCTGATGGTTCCTCATGTCCTCTGTAGACTCTGATGGTTCCTCATGTCCTCTGTAGACTCTGATGGTCCCTCATGTCCTCTGTAGACTCTGATGGTTCCTCGTGTCCTCTGTAGACTCTGATGGTTCCTCATGTCCTCTGTAGACTCTGATGGTTCCTCATGTCCTCTGTAGACTCTGATGGTTCCTTGTGTCCTCTGTAGACTCTGATGGTTCCTCATGTCCTCTGTAGACTCTGATGGTTCCTTGTGTCCTCTGTAGACTCTGATGGTTCCTTGTGTCCTCTGTAGACTCTGATGGTTCCTCATGTCCTCTGTAGACTCTGATGGTTCCTCATGTCCTCATTTTTTTTCATTTTTTGTCTTTTTTTTTTTTGTCATTTTTTTTTCATTTTTTGTATTTTTTTTGTAGACTCTGATGGTTCCTCGTGTCCTCTGTAGACTCTGATGGTTCCTCGTGTCCTCTGTAGACTCTGATGGTTCCTCATGTCCTCTGTAGACTCTGATGGTTCCTCATGTCCTCTGTAGACTCTGATGGTTCCTCATGTCCTCTGCAGACTCTGATGGTTCCTCATGTCCTCTGTAGACTCTGATGTTTCCTCATGTCCTCTGTAGACTCTGATGGTTCCTCATGTCCTCTGTAGACTCTGATGGTTCCTCATGTCCTCTGTAGACTCTGATGGTTCCTCATGTCCTCTGTAGACTCTGATGGTCCCTCATGTCCTCTGTAGACTCTGATGGTTCCTCGTGTCCTCTGTAGACTCTGATGGTTCCTCATGTCCTCTGTAGACTCTGATGGTTCCTCATGTCCTCTGTAGACTCTGATGGTTCCTTGTGTCCTCTGTAGACTCTGATGGTTCCTCATGTCCTCTGTAGACTCTGATGGTTCCTTGTGTCCTCTGTAGACTCTGATGGTTCCTTGTGTCCTCTGTAGACTCTGATGGTTCCTCATGTCCTCTGTAGACTCTGATGGTTCCTCATGTCCTCATTTTTTTTCATTTTTTGTCTTTTTTTTTTTTGTCATTTTTTTGTCAATTTTTGTAATTTTTTAGTAATTTTTTAGTCTTTTTTTGTCTTTTTTTTGTCATTTTTTGGTCATTTTTTGGTCATTTTTTTGTCTTTTTTTCTCATTTTTTTGGTCATTTTTTCCATTTTTTGTCCTTTTTTTGTCATTTTTTTTCCCAGTTTTTTATTATTTTTTTGTCATTTTTTTGTGAATTTTTTTGTAAATTTTTGTAAATTTTTGTAAATTTTTTTGTCATTTTTTGGTCATTTTTTTGTCATTTTTTTGTCTTTTTTTCTCATTTTTTTGGTCATTTTTTCCATTTTTTGTCCTTTTTTTGTCATTTTTTTTCCCAGTTTTTTATTATTTTTTTGTCATTTTTTTGTGAATTTTTTTGTAAATTTTTGTAAATTTTTGTAAATTTTTTTGTCATTTTTTTGTCATTTTTTTGGTCATTTTTTTGTGTTTTTTTGTAGACTCTGATGGTTCCTCATGTCCTCTGTAGACTCTGATGGTTCCTCATGTCCTCTGTAGACTTTGATGGTTCCTCATGTCCTCTGTAGACTCTGATGGTTCCTCATGTCCTCTGTAGACTCTGATGGTTCCTCATGTCCTCTGTAGACTCTGATGGTTCCTTGTGTCCTCTGTAGACTCTGATGGTTCCTCGTGTCCTCTGTAGACTCTGATGGTTCCTTGTGTCCTCTGTAGACTCTGATGGTTCCTTGTGTCCTCTGTAGACTCTGATGGTTCCTCGTGTCCTCTGTAGACTCTGATGGTTCCTTGTGTCATCTGTAGACTCTGATGGTTCCTCTTTGTCATTTTTTTTGTCATTTTTTAGTCTTTTTTTTGTAATTTTTTTGTCATTTTTTTCTCATTTTTTTCTCATTTTTTTCTCATTTTTGTCATTTTTTTTTTCTTCATTTTTTTCATTTTTTTTTTCATGTTTTTTTCATTTTTTTGTCATTTTTTTGTCATTTTTTTTGTCATTTTTGGTCATTTTTTTGTAATTTTTTTGTAATTTTTTTGTAATTTTTTGTCATTTTTTGGTCATTTTTTTCATTTTTTCATTTTTTTGTTTTATTTCCTCATTTTTTGTCTTTTTTTTTCTCAATTTTTGTCATTTTTTGTGTTTTTTTTGTAGACTCTGATGGTTCCTCATGTCCTCTGTAGACTCTGATGGTTCCTCATGTCCTCTGTAGACTCTGATGGTTCCTTGTGTCCTCTGTAGACTCTGATGGTTCCTTGTGTCTTCTGTAGACTCTGATGGTTCCTCATGTCCTCTGTAGACTCTGATGGTTCCTCATGTCCTCTGTAGACTCTGATGGTTCCTTGTGTCCTCTGTAGACTCTGATGGTTCCTTGTGTCTTCTGTAGACTCTGATGGTTCCTCGTGTCCTCTGTAGACTCTGATGTTTCCTCATGTCCTCTGTAGACTCTGATGGTTCCTCATGTCCTCTGTAGACTCTGATGGTTCCTCATGTCCTCTGTAGACTCTGATGGTTCCTCATGTCCTCTGTAGACTCTGATGTTTCCTCATGTCCTCTGTAGACTCTGATGGTTCCTTGTGTCTTCTGTAGACTCTGATGGTTCCTCATGTCCTCTGTAGACTCTGATGGTTCCTCGTGTCCTCTGTAGACTCTGATGTTTCCTCATGTCCTCTGTAGACTCTGATGTTTCCTCATGTCCTCTGTAGACTCTGATGGTTCCTCATGTCCTCTGTAGACTCTGATGGTTCCTCATGTCCTCTGTAGACTCTGATGGTTCCTCATGTCCTCTGTAGACTCTGATGGTTCCTTGTGTCCTCTGTAGACTCTGATGGTTCCTCATGTCCTCTGTAGACTCTGATGGTTCCTCATGTCCTCTGTAGACTCTGATGGTTCCTCATGTCCTCTGTAGACTCTGATGGTTCCTCATGTCCTCTGCAGACTCTGATGGTTCCTCATGTCCTCTGTAGACTCTGATGGTTCCTTGTGTCCTCTGTAGACTCTGATGGTTCCTCATGTCCTCTGTAGACTCTGATGGTTCCTCATGTCCTCTGTAGACTCTGATGGTTCCTTGTGTCCTCTGTAGACTCTGATGGTTCCTCATGTCCTCTGTAGACTCTGATGGTTCCTCATGTCCTCTGTAGACTCTGATGGTTCCTCATGTCCTCTGTAGACTCTGATGGTTCCTCATGTCCTCTGTAGACTCTGATGGTTCCTCATGTCCTCATTTTTTTTCATTTTTTGTCTTTTTTTTTTTTGTCATTTTTTTCTCATTTTTTGTCTTTTTTTTTTGTAATTTTTTTGTAATTTTTTGTAATTTTTTAGTAATTTTTTAGTCTTTTTTTGTCTTTTTTTTGTCATTTTTTGGTCATTTTTTTGTCATTTTTTTGTCTTTTTTTCTCATTTTTTTGGTCATTTTTTTCCATTTTTTGTCATTTTTTTGTCATTTTTTTCCCAGTTTTTTATTATTTTTTTGTCATTTTTTTGTGAATTTTTTTGTAAATTTTTGTAAATTTTTGTAAATTTTTTTGTCATTTTTTTGTCATTTTTTTGGTCATTTTTTTGTCATTTTTTTCCCAGTTTTTTATTATTTTTTTGTCATTTTTTTGTCAATTTTTGTAATTTTTTAGTAATTTTTTAGTCTTTTTTTGTCTTTTTTTTGTCATTTTTTTGGTCATTTTTTTGTCATTTTTTTGTCTTTTTTTCTCATTTTTTTGGTCATTTTTTTCCATTTTTTGTCATTTTTTTGTCATTTTTTTCCCAGTTTTTTATTATTTTTTTGTCATTTTTTTGTGAATTTTTTTGTAAATTTTTGTAAATTTTTGTAAATTTTTTTGTCATTTTTTTGTCATTTTTTTGGTCATTTTTTTGTCATTTTTTTCCCAGTTTTTTATTATTTTTTTGTCATTTTTTTGTGAATTTTTTTGTAAATTTTTGTAAATTTTTGTAATTTTTTTTGTCATTTTTTTGGTCATTTTTTTGTGTTTTTTTGTAGACTCTGATGGTTCCTCATGTCCTCTGTAGACTCTGATGGTTCCTCATGTCCTCTGTAGACTCTGATGGTTCCTTGTGTCCTCTGTAGACTCTGATGGTTCCTCATGTCCTCTGTAGACTCTGATGGTTCCTCATGTCCTCTGTAGACTCTGATGGTTCCTCTGTAGACTCTGATGGTTCCTCATGTCCTCTGTAGACTCTGATGGTTCCTCTGTAGACTCTGATGGTTCCTCTTTGTCATTTTTTTTGTCATTTTTTAGTCTTTTTTTTGTAATTTTTTTGTCATTTTTTTGTCATTTTTTTGTCATTTTTTTCTCATTTTTGTCATTTTTTTTTTTCTTCATTTTTTTCATTTTTTTTTTCATTTTTTAGTCATTTTTTTTGTCATTTTTTTGTCATTTTTTTGTCATTTTTTTGTCATTTTTTTGTAATTTTTTGTCATTTTTTGGTCAATTTTTTCATTTTTTTGTTTTTTTGTTTTTTTTTGTCATTTTTTTTCCTCATTTTTTGTCATTTTTTGTATTTTTTTTGTAGACTCTGATGGTTCCTCGTGTCCTCTGTAGACTCTGATGGTTCCTCATGTCCTCTGTAGACTCTGATGGTTCCTCATGTCCTCTGTAGACTCTGATGGTTCTTCATGTCCTCTGTAGACTCTGATGGTTCCTCATGTCCTCTGTAGACTCTGATGGTTCCTCATGTCCTCTGTAGACTCTGATGGTTCTTCATGTCCTCTGTAGACTCTGATGGTTCCTTGTGTCCTCTGTAGACTCTGATGGTTCCTCGTGTCCTCTGTAGACTCTGATGGTTCCTCATGTTCTCTGTAGACTCTGATGGTTCCTCATGTCCTCTGTAGACTCTGATGGTTCCTCATGTCCTCTGTAGACTCTGATGGTTCCTTGTGTCCTCTGTAGACTCTGATGGTTCCTCGTGTCCTCTGTAGATTCTGATGGTTCCTCATGTCCTCTGTAGACTCTGATGGTTCCTCATGTCCTCTGTACCTCTGATGGTTCCTCATGTCCTCTGTAGACTCTGATGGTTCCTCATGTCCTCTGTAGACTCTGATGGTTCCTCATGTCCTCTGTAGACTCTGATGGTTCCTTGTGTCCTCTGTAGACTCTGATGGTTCCTCATGTCCTCTGTAGACTCTGATGGTTCCTTGTGTCCTCTGTAGACTCTGATGGTTCCTCATGTCCTCTGTAGACTCTGATGGTTCCTCATGTCCTCTGTAGACTCTGATGGTTCCTCATGTCCTCTGTAGACTCTGATGGTTCCTCATGTCCTCTGTAGACTCTGATGGTTCCTCATATCCTCTGTAGACTCTGATGGTTCCTCATGTCCTCTGTAGACTCTGATGGTTCCTCGTGTCCTCTGTAGACTCTGATGTTTCCTTGTGTCCTCTGTAGACTCTGATGGTTCCTCATGTCCTCTGTAGACTCTGATGGTTCCTCATGTCCTCTGTAGACTCTGATGGTTCCTTGTGTCCTCTGTAGACTCTGATGGTTCCTTGTGTCCTCTGTAGACTGACTTTTTTTGTAGTCATTTTTTGTTATTTTTTAGTAATTTTTTTTTGTCATTTTTTTTCATATTTTTTTCATATTTATTTCATTTTTCTTTTTTTTCTTCAATTTTTTTCTAATTTTTTAATAATTTTTTTGTCATTTTTTGTCATTTTTTTCATATTTTTTCCATTTGTCTTTTTTTTCCATTTTTTTCCATTTTTTTTAAAAAAAAAATTAATTTTTTTTTTTTTTTTCATTTCTTTCCACTTTTTTTTAATCATTTTTTTTGTCTTTTTTTTTTTGTCATTTTTTCAATTTTTAGTAATTTTTTTTATAATTTTTTGGGTCATTTTTGGTAATTTTTTCCATTTTTTGTCATTTTTTTAATAATTTTTTTTGTCATTTTTTTTAATCATTTTTTTTGTCATTTTTTAATCATTTTTTCATATTTTTTCATTTTTCATTTTTTTTTTTTTTCCATTTTTTTTTTCCATTTTTTGTCTTTTTTTTATTTTAATTTTTTTTGTCATTTTTTGTCTTTTTTAATTATTTTTTTCATTTTTTTAATTTTTTCCCATTTTTTTCCCAGTTTTTTGTCTTTTTTTTTTTTTAT
Organism: Gobius niger; assembly: GCF_951799975.1. NCBI lineage: Eukaryota > Metazoa > Chordata > Actinopteri > Gobiiformes > Gobiidae > Gobius > Gobius niger. The sequence continues at coordinate 253,653 of NC_136852.1, read as the reverse complement.
CATTTTTTTTGTCATTTTTTGTCATTTTTTTGTCATTTTTGTCATTTTTTTTGTAGACTCTGATGGTTCCTTGTGTCCTCTGTAGACTCTGATGTTTCCTCATGTCCTCTGTAGACTCTGATGTTTCCTCATGTCCTCTGTAGACTCTGATGTTTCCTCATGTCCTCTGTAGACTCTGATGGTTCCTTGTGTCCTCTGTAGACTCTGATGGTTCCTCATGTCCTCTGCAGACTCTGATGGTTCCTCATGTCCTCTTTAGACTCTGATGGTCCCTCATGTCCTCTGTAGACTCTGATGGTTCTTTGTGTCCTCTGTAGACTCTGATGGTTCCTTGTGTCCTCTGTAGACTCTGATGGTTCCTCATGTCCTCTGTAGACTCTGATGGTTCCTTGTGTCCTCTGTAGACTCTGATGGTTCCTCATGTCCTCTGTAGACTCTGATGGTTCCTCATGTCCTCTGTAGACTCTGATGGTTCCTCATGTCCTCTGTAGACTCTGATGGTTCCTCGTGTCCTCTGTAGACTCTGATGGTTCCTTGTGTCCTCTGTAGACTCTGATGGTTCCTCATGTCCTCTGTAGACTCTGATGGTTCCTTGTGTCCTCTGTAGACTCTGATGGTTCCTCATGTCCTCTGTAGACTCTGATGGTTCCTTGTGTCCTCTGTAGACTCTGATGGTTCCTTGTGTCCTCTGTAGACTCTGATGGTTCCTTGTGTCCTCTGTAGACTCTGGCGCTGGCTCTGGCTGATAAAGAGGAGGCCCAGTTGGTTCTGGCCACTGACCCCGACGCCGACCGCCTCGCTGTGGCCGAGAAGGAAGCCAGGTACTTCCTAACACCTCCTACCTCCTCCACCAGGCGTCAGCTCTCTTCACCTCCTCTCTCCTCTGTCCCAGTGGTCAGTGGAGGATCTTCTCAGGGAATGAAGTGGCCGCTCTCCTCGGCTGGTGGATGCTCCTGAACCACAGGCAGAACCAGGAACGAGACCAGGACGAGGACCGGGGCCTGTTCATGTTGGCCACCACTGTCTCCTCCAAGATCCTCCAGAGCATCTGCCACAAAGAGGGGCTCAGCTATGAGGTTCTTCTGCTGCTCCAGACCTGCTCCAGTGTTAATCACCTGGTTCTTACTCGATTCTGACCCGGTTCTGGTCTCTGTCGTAGGAGACTCTTCCTGGGTTCAAATGGATTGGGAACCGGATCCACGAGCTCCAGAAGTCCGGACACAAAGTTCTGTTTTCCTTCGAGGAATCCATAGGTAAAATTCACTCACCCATTACCCCGACATTACCCCGACATTACCCCGACATTATCCCGACATTACCCCGACATTACCCTGACCTTATCCCGACATTATCCCGACATTATCCTGACATTACCCCGACATTATCCCGACATTATCCCGACTTTACCCCGACATTACCCCGACATTATCCCGACATTATCCCGACATTATCCTGACATTACCCCGACATTATCCCGACATTATCCCGACTTTACCCCGACATTATCCCGACTTTACCCCGACATTACCCCGACATTATCCCGATATTACCCCGACATTATCCCGACTTTACCCCGACATTACCCCGACATTATCCCGACATTATCCCGACATTATCCTGACATTACCCCGACATTACCCCGACATTATCCCGATATTACCCCGACATTATCCCGACTTTATCCCGACATTACCCCGACATTATCCCGACATTATCCCGACATTATCCTGACATTACCCCGACATTATCCCGACATTATCCCGACTTTACCCCGACATTATCCCGACTTTACCCCGACATTACCCCGACATTATCCCGATATTACCCCGACATTATCCCGACTTTACCCCGACATTACTCCGACATTATCCCGACATTACCCCGACATTATCCCGACTTTACCCCGACATTACCCCGACATTACCCCGACATTATCCCGACTTTACCCCGACATTATCCCGACATTACCCCGACATTATCCCGACTTTACCCCGACATTATCCCGACATTACCCCGACATTATCCCGACTTTACCCCGACATTACCCCGACATTACCCCGACATTATCCCGACTTTACCCCGACATTATCCCGACATTACCCCGACATTATCCCGACTTTACCCCGACATTACCCCGACATTATCCCGACATTATCCCGACATTATCCTGACATTACCCCGACATTATCCCGACATTACCCCGACATTACCCCGACATTATCCCGACATTACCCCGACATTATCCCGACATTACCCCAACATTACCCCGACATTATCCCGACATTACCCCGACATTATCCCGACATTACCCCGACATTACCCCGACATTATCCCGACATTACCCCGACATTACCCCGACATTATCCCGACATTACCCCAACATTATCCCGACATTACCTCGACATTACCCCGACATTACCCCGACATTACCCCGACATTACCCCGACATTATCCCGACATTATCCCGACATTACCCCAACATTACCCCGACATTATCCCGACATTACCCCGACATTATCCCGACATTACCTCGACATTACCCCGACATTACCCCGACATTACCCCGACATTACCCCGACATTACCCCGACATTATCCCGACATTACCCCAACATTACCCCGACATTATCCCGACATTACCCCAACATTACCCCGACATTATCCCGACATTACCCCAACATTACCCCGACATTATCCCGACATTACCCCAACATTATCCCGACATTATCCCGACATTACCCCAACATTACCCCGACATTATCATGACATTATCCCGACATTACCCCGACATTACCCCGACATTATCCCGACATTACCCCGACATTATCCCGACATTATCCCGACATTATCCCGACATTATCCCGACTTTACCCCGACATTACCCCGACATTACCCCGACATTACCCCGACATTACCCCGACATTACCCCGACATTACCTCGACATTACCCCGACATTATCATGACATTATCCCGACATTACCCCGACATTACCCCGACATTATCCCGACATTACCCCGACATTATCCCGACATTATCCCGACATTATCCCGACATTATCCCGACTTTACCCCGACATTACCCCGACATTACCCCGACATTACCCCGACATTATCCCGACATTATCCCGACATTACCCCGACATTACCCCGACATTACCCCGACATTACCCCGACATTACCCCGACATTATCCCGACATTACCCCGACATTACCCCGACATTACCCCGACATTACCCCGACATTACCCCGACATTACCCCGACATTACCCCGACATTACCCCGACATTACCCCGACATTACCCCGACATTATCATGACATTACCCCGACATTATCCCGACATTACCCCGACATTACCCCGACATTACCCCGACATTATCCCGACATTACCCCGACATTACCCCGACATTATCCCGACATTACCCCGACATTACCCCGACATTACCCTGACATTACCCCGACATTACCCCGACATTACCCCGACATTACCCCGACATTATCCCGACATTATCATGACATTACCCCGACATTACCCCGACATTACCCCGACATTATCCCGGTATTACCCCGACATTATCCCGACATTACCCCGACATTACCCCGACATTATCCCGACATTATCATGACATTACCCCGACATTACCCCGACATTATCCCGACATTATCCCGACATTATCATGACATTATCATGACATTACCCCGACATTACCCCGACATTACCCCGACATTATCCCGGTATTACCCCGACATTATCCCGACATTACCCCGACATTACCCCGACAATATCCCGACATTATCCCGGTATTACCCCGACATTATCCCGACATTACCCCGACATTACCCCGACATTACCCCGACATTACCTCGACATTACTCCGACATTATCCCGACATTATCCCGACATTACCCCGACATTACCCTGACATTACCCCGGCATTACCCCGACATTATCCCGACATTACCCCGACATTACCCCGACATTATCCCGACATTACCCCGACATTACCCCGACATTACCCCGACATTATCCCGACATTATCCCGACATTACCCCGACATTATCCCGACATTATCCCGACATTACGCCGACATTACCCCGACATTATCCCGACATTACCCCGACATTACCCCGACATTATCCCGACATTATCCCGACATTACCACGACATTATCCCGGTATTACCCCGACATTATCCCGACATTATCCCGGTATTATCCCGACATTACCCCCACATTACCCCGACATTATCCCGACATTATCCCGACATTATCCCGACATTACCCCGGTATTATCCCGACATTACCCCGACATTATCCCGACATTATCCCGACATTATCCCGACATTATCCCGACATTACCCCGACATTATCCCGACATTATCCCGACATTACCCCGGTATTATCCCGACATTATCCCGACATTATCCCGGTATTATCCCGACATTACCCCGACATTATCCCGACATTATCCCGGTATTATCCCGACATTACCCCCACATTACCCCGACATTATCCCGACATTACCCCGACATTACCCCGACATTACCCCGGTATTATCCCGACATTACCCCGACATTACCCCGACATTACCCCGACATTATCCCGACATTATCCCGACATTACCCCGACATTACCCCGACATTACCCCGACATTACCCCGACATTACCCCGACATTACCCCGACATTATCCCGACATTATCCCGACATTACCCCGACATTATCCCGACATTATCCCGACATTACCCCGACATTACCCCGACATTACCCCGACATTATCCCGACATTACCCCGACATTACCCCGACATTATCCCGACATTATCCCGACATTATCCCGACATTACCACGGCATTACCCCGACATTACCCCGACATTATCCCGACATTATCCCGACATTACCCCGACATTACCCCGACATTATCCCGACATTACCCCGACATTACCCCGACATTATCCCGACATTATCCCGACATTACCCCGACATTATCCCGACAATGCCCCGACATTATCCCGACATTATCCCGACATTATCCCGACATTACCCCGGTATTACCCCGACATTATCCCGACATCACCCCGACATTACCCCGGTATTATCCCCGAAAATCAGATCTAACGGCGATGATGACTCCTCCCTCTGCAGGGTTCCTGTGCGGGGCTGCGGTCCCGGAGAAGGACGGGGTCAGTGCGGCCGCGGTCGTGGCCGAAATGGCCTCTTTTCTCCATCGACAAAACCTGAGTCTGAGCTGCCAGCTGCAGAACATCTACCACACGTAAGTGTCAAACTAAAACATGTATAACATCTACCACACGTAAGTCTGAAACTAAAACATGTATAACATCTACCACACGTAAGTCTGAAACTAAAACATGTATAACATCTACCACACGTAAGCCTCAAACTAAAACATGTATAACATCTACCACACGTAAGCCTCAAACTAAAACATGTATAACATCTACCACACGTAAGCCTCAAACTAAAACATGTATAACATCTACCACACGTAAGTCCCAAACTAAAACATGTATAACATCTACCACACGTAAGTCTGAAACTAAAACATGTATAACATCTACCACACGTAAGTCTGAAACTAAAACATGTATAACATCTACCACACGTAAGTCCCAAACTAAAACATGTATAACATCTACCACACGTAAGCCTCAAACTAAAACATGTATAACATCTACCACACGTAAGTCCCAAACTAAACATGTATAACAGCTACCACACGTAAGTGTCAAACTAAAACATGTATAACATCTACCACACGTAAGTCCCAAACTAAAACATGTATAACAGCTACCACACGTAAGTCCCAAACTAAAACATGTATAACATCTACCACACGTAAGCCTCAAACTAAAACATGTATAACATCTACCACACGTAAGTCCCAAACTAAACATGTATAACATCTACCACACGTAAGTCCCAAACTAAAACATGTATAACATCTACCACACGTAAGTCTGAAACTAAAACATGTATAACATCTACCACACGTAAGCCTCAAACTAAAACATGTATAACATCTACCACACGTAAGTCTGAAACTAAAACATGTATAACATCTACCACACGTAAGTCTGAAACTAAACATGTATAACATCTACCACACGTAAGTCTGAAACTAAACATGTATAACATCTACCACACGTAAGTGTCAAACTAAAACATGTATAACATCTACCACACGTAAGTCCCAAACTAAACATGTATAACAGCTACCACACGTAAGTGTCAAACTAAAACATGTATAACATCTACCACACGTAAGTCCCAAACTAAAACATGTATAACATCTACCACACGTAAGTCTGAAACTAAAACATGCAGAACATCTACCACACGTAAGTCTGAAACTAAAACATGTATAACATCTACCACACGTAAGTCCCAAACTAAAACATGTATAACAGCTACCACACGTAAGTCTGAAACTAAAACATGTATAACATCTACCACACGTAAGTCCCAAACTAAAACATGTATAACATCTACCACACGTAAGTCTGAAACTAAAACATGTATAACATCTACCACATGTAAGCCTCAAACTAAACATGTATAACATCTACCACACGTAAGTCCCAAACTAAACATGTATAACATCTACCACACGTAAGCCTCAAACTAAAACATGTATAACATCTACCACACGTAAGTCTGAAACTAAAACATGTATAACATCTACCACACGTAAGTCTGAAACTAAAACATGTATAACATCTACCACACGTAAGTCTGAAACTAAAACATGTATAACATCTACCACACGTAAGTCTGAAACTAAAACATGTATAACATCTACCACACGTAAGTCTGAAACTAAAACATGTATAACATCTACCACACGTAAGTCTGAAACTAAAACATGTATAACATCTACCACACGTAAGTCTGAAACTAAAACATGTATAACATCTACCACACGTAAGTCTGAAACTAAAACATGTATAACATCTACCACACGTAAGTCTGAAACTAAACATGTATAACATCTACCACACGTAAGTCCCAAACTAAAACATGTATAACATCTACCACACGTAAGTCTGAAACTAAAACATGTACAACATCTACCACACGTAAGTCTGAAACTAAAACATGTACAACATCTACCACACGTAAGTCTGAAACTAAAACATGTATAACATCTACCACACGTAAGTCTGAAACTAAAACATGTATAACATCTACCACACGTAAGTCTGAAACTAAAACATGTATAACATCTACCACACGTAAGTCTGAAACTAAAACATGTATAACATCTACCACACGTAAGTCTGAAACTAAAACATGTATAACATCTACCACACGTAAGCCTCAAACTAAAACATGTATAACATCTACCACATGTAAGTCCCAAACTAAAACATGTATAACATCTACCACACGTAAGTCCCAAACTAAAACATGTATAACATCTACCACACGTAAGTCCCAAACTAAAACATGTATAACATCTACCACACGTAAGTCTCAAACTAAAACATGTATAACATCTACCACACGTAAGTCCCAAACTAAAACATGTATAACATCTACCACACGTAAGTCCCAAACTAAAACATGTATAACATCTACCACACGTAAGTCCCAAACTAAAACATGTATAACATCTACCACACGTAAGTGTCAAACTAAAACATGTATAACATCTACCACACGTAAGTCCCAAACTAAAACATGTATAACATCTACCACACGTAAGTCCCAAACTAAAACATGTATAACATCTACCACACGTAAGTCCCAAACTAAAACATGTATAACATCTACCACACGTAAGTCCCAAACTAAAACATGTATAACATCTACCACACGTAAGTCCCAAACTAAAACATGTATAACATCTACCACACGTAAGTGTCAAACTAAAACATGTATAACATCTACCACACGTAAGTCTGAAACTAAAACATGTATAACATCTACCACATGTAAGTCCCAAACTAAAACATGTATAACATCTACCACACGTAAGTCCCAAACTAAAACATGTATAACATCTACCACATGTAAGTCCCAAACTAAAACATGTATAACATCTACCACACGTAAGTCTGAAACTAAAACATGTATAACATCTACCACATGTAAGTCCCAAACTAAAACATGTATAACATCTACCACACGTAAGTCCCAAACTAAAACATGTATAACATCTACCACATGTAAGTCCCAAACTAAAACATGTATAACATCTACCACACGTAAGTCTGAAACTAAAACATGTATAACATCTACCACACGTAAGTCCCAAACTAAAACATGTATAACATCTACCACACGTAAGTCTGAAACTAAAACATGTATAACATCTACCACACGTAAGCCTCAAACTAAAACATGTATAACATCTACCACACGTAAGTCCCAAACTAAAACATGTATAACATCTACCACACGTAAGTCTGAAACTAAAACATGTATAACATCTACCACATGTAAGTCCCAAACTAAACATGTATAACATCTACCACATGTAAGTCCCAAACTAAAACATGTATAACATCTACCACACGTAAGTCCCAAACTAAAACATGTATAACATCTACCACACGTAAGTCCCAAACTAAAACATGTATAACATCTACCACACGTAAGTCCCAAACTAAAACATGTATAACATCTACCACACGTAAGTCTGAAACTAAAACATGTATAACATCTACCACACGTAAGTCCCAAACTAAAACATGTATAACATCTACCACACGTAAGTCTGAAACTAAAACATGTATAACATCTACCACATGTAAGTCCCAAACTAAAACATGTATAACATCTACCACACGTAAGTCTGAAACTAAACATGTATAACATCTACCACACGTAAGTCTGAAACTAAAACATGTATAACATCTACCACACGTAAGTCCCAAACTAAAACATGTATAACATCTACCACAAGTAAGTCTCAAACTAAAACATGTATAACATCTACCACACGTAAGCCTCAAACTAAAACATGTATAACATCTACCACACGTAAGTCTGAAACTAAAACATGTATAACATCTACCACACGTAAGCCTCAAACTAAAACATGTATAACATCTACCACATGTAAGTCTCAAACTAAAACATGTATAACATCTACCACATGTAAGTCTCAAACTAAAACATGTATAACATCTACCACACGTAAGCCTCAAACTAAAACATGTATAACATCTACCACACGTAAGTCTGAAACTAAAACATGTATAACATCTACCACACGTAAGTCTGAAACTAAACATGTATAACATCTACCACACGTAAGTCCCAAACTAAAACATGTATAACATCTACCACACGTAAGTCCCAAACTAAAACATGTATAACATCTACCACACGTAAGTCTGAAACTAAAACATGTATAACATCTACCACACGTAAGTGTCAAACTAAAACATGTATAACATCTACCACATGTAAGTCCCAAACTAAAACATGTATAACATCTACCACACGTAAGTCTGAAACTAAAACATGTATAACATCTACCACATGTAAGTCCCAAACTAAAACATGTATAACATCTACCACATGTAAGTCCCAAACTAAAACATGTATAACATCTACCACACGTAAGTCTGAAACTAAAACATGTATAACATCTACCACACGTAAGTCTCAAACTAAAACATGTATAACATCTACCACACGTAAGCCTCAAACTAAAACATGTATAACATCTACCACACGTAAGTCTGAAACTAAAACATGTATAACATCTACCACACGTAAGCCTGAAACTAAAACATGTATAACATCTACCACACGTAAGCCTCAAACTAAAACATGTATAACATCTACCACATGTAAGTCCCAAACTAAAACATGTATAACATCTACCACACGTAAGTCTGAAACTAAAACATGTATAACATCTACCACATGTAAGTCCCAAACTAAAACATGTATAACATCTACCACATGTAAGTCCCAAACTAAAACATGTATAACATCTACCACACGTAAGTCTGAAACTAAAACATGTATAACATCTACCACACGTAAGTCTGAAACTAAAACATGTATAACATCTACCACACGTAAGTCTGAAACTAAAACATGTATAACATCTACCACACGTAAGCCTCAAACTAAAACATGTATAACATCTACCACACGTAAGCCTCAAACTAAAACATGTATAACATCTACCACACGTAAGCCTCAAACTAAAACATGTATAACATCTACCACACGTAAGTCCCAAACTAAACATGTATAACAGCTACCACACGTAAGTGTCAAACTAAAACATGTATAACAGCTACCACACGTAAGTCTCAAACTAAAACATGTATAACATCTACCACACGTAAGCCTCAAACTAAAACATGTATAACATCTACCACACGTAAGCCTCAAACTAAAACATGTATAACAGCTACCACACGTAAGTCCCAAACTAAAACATGTATAACATCTACCACACGTAAGTCCCAAACTAAAACATGTATAACATCTACCACACGTAAGTCCCAAACTAAAACATGTATAACATCTACCACACGTAAGTGTCAAACTAAAACATGTATAACATCTACCACACGTAAGTCCCAAACTAAAACATGTATAACATCTACCACACGTAAGTCCCAAACTAAAACATGTATAACATCTACCACACGTAAGTCCCAAACTAAAACATGTATAACATCTACCACACGTAAGTCCCAAACTAAAACATGTATAACATCTACCACACGTAAGTCCCAAACTAAAACATGTATAACATCTACCACACGTAAGTCCCAAACTAAAACATGTATAACAGCTACCACACGTAAGTCCCAAACTAAAACATGTATAACATCTACCACACTTAAGTCTGAAACTAAAACATGTATAACATCTACCACACATAAGTCTGAAACTAAAACATGTATAACATCTACCACACGTAAGCCTCAAACTAAAACATGTATAACATCTACCACACGTAAGTGAAATATCATATATTATAGTTCGTCTCGTGCTTCTGGTTCTTTAAACAGGATTTTTTTTTTTTCACACAATTATGCCGTTGTTGAAAAAAGATCAGTTACTCACAGTACTCGAGTAACATTTTCTCCAAGTACTTTTTTACTCTTACTTGAGAAAATATTGTGGCGACTCCCACCTCTGGTTCCGGCTCTGGTTCCACCTCTGGTTCCGGCTCTGGTTCCGGCTCTGGTTCCGGCTCTGGTTCCTCCCTGGTTCCGGCTCTGGTTCCGGCTCTGGTTCCGGCTCTGGTTCCGGCTCTGGTTCCACCCTGGTTCTGAGTCTCTGGTTCCACCCTGGTTCCGGCTCTGGTTCCTCCCTGGTTCCGGCTCTGGTTCCGGCTCTGGTTCCGGCTCTGGTTCCGGCTCTGGTTCCGGCTCTGGTTCCACCCTGGTTCTGAGTCTCTGGTTCCACCCTGGTTCCGGCTCTGGTTCCTCCCTGGTTCTGAGTCTCTGGTTCCACCCTGGTTCCGGCCCTGGTTCCACCTCTGGTTCCTCCCTGGTTCCGGCTCTGGTTCCTCCCTGGTTCCGGCTCTGGTTTCCGGCTCTGGTTCCGGCTCTGGTTCCTCCCTGGTTCTGAGTCTCTGGTTCCACCCTGGTTCCGGCCCTGGTTCCACCTCTGGTTCCTCCCTGGTTCCGGCTCTGGTTCCTCCCTGGTTCCGGCTCTGGTTTCCGGCTCTGGTTCCGGCTCTGGTTCCTCCCTGGTTCTGAGTCTCTGGTTCCACCCTGGTTCCGGCCCTGGTTCCACCTCTGGTTCCTCCCTGGTTCCGGCTCTGGTTCCTCCCTGGTTCCGGCTCTGGTTTCCGGCTCTGGTTCCGGCTCTGGTTCCTCCCTGGTTCTGAGTCTCTGGTTCTGTTCCCTCTCAGTTACGGGTTCCACACCGCGGTGACGACCTACGTCATCTGTAACGACCCGCCCACCGTGGACCGGATCTTCTCGCGGATCCGGGACTTCGACGGCTCCGGGACGTATCCCCGAACCTGCGGCTCGTCCGCCATCACCGCCGTCAGGGACATCGGGCGGGGCTACGACAGTCGCCAAGACGACCAGAGATCGGTGAGGACGGCAGGGCCTTGAAGGGAAAGTGTTTATAATATTAGCTCCGTGACTTGGCCTTGAAGGGAAAGTGTTTATAATATTAGCTCCGTGACTCGGCCTTGAAGGGAAAGTGTTTATAATATTAGCTCCGTGTCTCGGCCTTGAAGGGAAAGTGTTTATAATATTAGCTCCGTGACTCGGCCTTGAAGGGAAAGTGTTTATAATATTAGCTCCGTGACTCGGCCTTGAAGGGAAAGTGTTTATAATATTAGCTCCGTGACTCGGCCTTGAAGGGAAAGTGTTTATAATATTAGCTTTGTGACTCGGCCTTGAAGGGAAAGTGTTTATAATATTAGCTTTGTGACTTGGCCTTGAAGGGAAAGTGTTTATAATATTAGTTCCGTGACTCGGCCTTGAAGGGAAAGTGTTTATAAAATTAGTTCCGTGACTCTGCCTTGAAGGGAAAGTGTTTATAATATTAGTTCCGTGACTCGGCCTTGAAGGGAAAGTGTTTATAATATTAGCTCCGTGACTCGGCCTTTAAGGGAAAGTGTTTGTAATATTAGCTCCGTGACTTGGCCTTGAAGGGAAAGTGTTTGTAATATTAGCTCCGTGACTCGGCCTTGAAGGGAAAGTGTTTGTAATATTAGCTTTGTGACTCGGCCTTGAAGGGAAAGTGTTTATAATAGGAGGGCGCCTGATGTGACGGATCATGTGACCTGCAGGTACTTCCTGTGAGCAGCGGTCACATGATCACCTTCTGGCTGCAGAACGGGGTCACGGCGACGCTACGGAAGAGCGGCACCGAAAACAAGATCAAGGTTTACGCCGAGATCTGCGCCGAGCCACAAGGGGGCGACAGGTAACTACTACTAATACTACTACTGCCCCGAGCCACAAGGGGGCGACAGGTACCTACTACTACTACTACTACTACTAATACTACTACTGCGCCGAGCCACAAGGGGGCGACAGGTAACTACTACTAATACTACTACTGCCCCGAGCCACAAGGGGGCGACAGGTACCTACTACTACTACTACTACTACTAATACTACTACTGCGCCGAGCCACAAGGGGGCGACAGGTAACTACTACTAATACTACTACTGCCCCGAGCCACAAGGGGGCGACAGGTACCTACTACTACTACTACTACTACTAATACTACTACTGCGCCGAGCCACAAGGGGGCGACAGGTAACTACTACTAATACTACTACTGCCCCGAGCCACAAGGGGGCGACAGGTAACTACTACTACTACTACTACTACTACTACTACTACTACTACTACTACTACTACTACTACTACTACTACTACTACTACTGATACTACTACTGTTTCTACTACTACTGCAACTACTGCCCCGAGGATTAATAAAGTATCACTATTTTTTTTCAGTGTGGCGCAGCTGGAGGCGGAGCTTCAGGCTGTTACTGCAACGCTATTGGACGAGTTCCTGGAACCGGAGAAGAACCACCTGATTCGCCGAGGCGTTTAGCCCCGCCCCCACAGCGCTGTGATTGGCTGAGACCTTTAGTTTTTCAAATTAAGACACTGTAAGTGTCTCTAAGGCTTTTACTGTGACAGGTTTGTGTTTTAAACCAAAGACCGAGGTCAGTATTTACTTTATTTATGTTTTCATATACTGTAGCTTACAGATCAGCCACAAACTACAGAGTCAAGGCAAATGAATTATACAATAATAAATATATGACTTTATCTAGTGACGTATTCGCTCCAAAGAGGGATTTTGGATCCGGTTTAGTTTGTGAATAAACTAGTTATTGTAGGAACAATGTAATTTCTCCTCGAGAGTTCAGTCATTTAGAAACATGGAAAATAAAACTAAGAAATCTCTAAACTGCTGCTGAAACGGAGACTTGTTACAGAATCTGCGTTTACGCCGTGTTTCCTCCACATTGTTCTGTTTGGATTTAAAAAAGACTTTCTGTAAAACGTGTGTTAAACATTTCAATTGTTTGTTTTGATTCAGGAAATGCTATTTATTTTTTATGCACGTATTTTTATGTAGAAACAAGTATTTTCATAAACTACAGAGTCATTTCCTTTATCCCTGGTTTATCCCTGGTTTATCCCTGGTTTATCTCTGGTTTATCTCTGGTTTATCCCCGGTTTATCCCTGGTTTATCTCTGGTTTATCCCCGGTTTATCCCTGGTTTATCCCTGGTTTATCCCTGGTTTACCCCTGGTTTATCTCTGGTTTATCTCTGGTTTATCCCTCTTTAATCCCTCTTTATCCTTCTTTAGCCTTAGTGTTCAGAGAAACTGCTGGCTGTGTTTGTGTTCATAATAAACAGGGTTTCGTGTGTATTCAAGTTTCCATCCATTTTCTTCCTCTTTATCCGGGGCCGGGTCGTGGGGGCAGCAGCCTCCACACACACCTCCTGCAGCTGTTCTGGGGGGACCCCGACCTCCTCCAGCTGTTCTGGGGGGACCCGACCTCCTGCAGCTGTTCTGGGGGGACCCCGACCTCCTCCAGCTGTTCTGGGGGGACCCCGACCTCCTCCAGCTGTTCTGGGGGGACCCGACCTCCTGCAGCTGTTCTGGGGGACCCCGACCTCCTCCAGCTGTTCTGGGGGGACCCCGAGGCGACACCACCAGCGTGTCCTGGGCCTTCCTATTCGAGTGTGTTTACGTTAATGTTCCGTCACTGTTGCTTTTCTCCAATAAAATACTCAAATACACAAGTACAAATATGGGCCGTTTGTCTCCCTCAGTCTGAGATTAGATCAGTTTTTAAATGATGTTCATGTTACTCAAGGTTTCGGCTGCGCCGCAATAAAAATCCTAGCAAAAAAAAGGCAGATTCTCACTTCATGGGCTTTCATCCAAAATGGCCGACATCCAATATGGCGGAAGGCGTTGCCATAATATTTTGTGCTCAACTTGTCATGACGCACGTCTGTACCGATTTAAAAAAAATTCTATGACAAACTTCATTTTTAGCCGAGTCCTATCTCGCAATGTAAAATAAAAACCTCGTTTTGGGGCGTGTGCTTCGTGCTCGTTTTGGGGCGTGTGATTCGTACTCGTTTTGGGGAGTGTGCTTCGTGCTCGTTTTGGGGCGTGTGCTTCGTACTCGTTTTGGGGAGTGTGCTTCGTGCTCGTTTTGGGGAGTGTGCTTCGTGCTCGTTTTGGGGCGTGTGCTTCGTGCTCGTTTTGGGGCGTGTGCTTCGTGCTCGTTTTGGGGAGTGTGCTTCGTGCTCGTTTTGGGGCGTGTGCTTCGTGCTCGTTTTGGGGACTGTGCTTCGTGCTCGTTTTGGGGCGTGTGCTTCGTGCTCGTTTTGGGGCGTGTGCTTCGTGCTCGTTTTGGGGCGTGTGCTTCGTGCTCGTTTTGGGGCGTGTGCTTCGTGCTCGTTTTGGGGCGTGTGCTTCGTGCTCGTTTTGGGGCGTGTGCTTCGTGCTCGTTTTGGGGAGTTTGCTTCGTGCTCGTTTTGGGGCGTGTGCCTCGTGCTCGTTTTGGGGAGTGTGCCTCGTGCTCGTTTTGGGGAGTGTGCTTCAGGCTCGTTTTGGGGAGTGTGCTTCGTGCTCGTTTTGGGGCGTGTGCTTCGTGATCGTTTTGGGGAGTGTGCTTCGTGCTTGTTTTGGGGCGTGTGCTTCGTGCTCGTTTTGGGGAGTGTGCTTCGTGCTCGTTTTGGGGCGTGTGATTCGTACTCGTTTTGGGGAGTGTGCTTCGTGCTCGTTTTGGGGCGTGTGCTTCGTACTCGTTTTGGGGAGTGTGCTTCGTGCTCGTTTTGGGGACTGTGCTTCGTGCTCGTTTTGGGGCGTGTGCTTCGTGCTCGTTTTGGGGCGTGTGCTTCGTGCTCGTTTTGGGGCGTGTGCTTCGTGCTCGTTTTGGGGCGTGTGCTTCGTGCTCGTTTTGGGGCGTGTGCTTCGTGCTCGTTTTGGGGCGTGTGCTTCGTGCTCGTTTTGGGGAGTTTGCTTCGTGCTCGTTTTGGGGCGTGTGCCTCGTGCTCGTTTTGGGGAGTGTGCCTCGTAATCGTTTTGGGGAGTGTGCTTCAGGCTCGTTTTGGGGAGTGTGCTTCGTGCTCGTTTTGGGGCGTGTGCTTCGTGATCGTTTTGGGGAGTGTGCTTCGTGCTTGTTTTGGGGCGTGTGCTTCGTGCTCGTTTTGGGGAGTGTGCTTCGTGCTCGTTTTGGGGCGTGTGCTTCGTGCTCGTTTTGGGGCGTGTGCTTCGTGCTCGTTTTGGGGCGTGTGCTTCGTGCTCGTTTTGGGGAGTGTGCTTCGTGCTCGTTTTGGGGAGTGTGCTTCGTGCTCGTTTTGGGGAGTGTGCTTCGTGCTCGTTTTGGGGCGTGTGCTTCGTGCTCGTTTTGGGGAGTGTGCTTCGTGCTCGTTTTGGGGAGTGTGCTTCGTGCTCGTTTTGGGGCGTGTGCTTCGTGCTCGTTTTGGGGCGTGTGCCTCGTGCTCGTTTTGGGGCGTGTTCTTCGTGCTCGTTTTGGGGAGTGTGCTTCGTGCTCGTTTTGGGGCGTGTGCTTCGTGCTCGTTTTGGGGCGTGTGCTTCGTGCTCGTTTTGGGGAGTGTGCTTCGTGCTCGTTTTGGGGCGTGTGCTTCGTGCTCGTTTTGGGGCGTGTTCTTCGTGCTCGTTTTGGGGAGTGTGCTTCGTGCTCGTTTTGGGGAGTGTGCTTCGTGCTCGTGTTGGGGAGTGTGCTTCGTGCTCGTTTTGGGGCGTGTGCTTCGTGCTCGTTTTGGGGCGTGTTCTTCGTGCTCGTTTTGGGGCGTGTGCTTCGTGCTCGTTTTGGGGCGTGTGCTTCGTGCTCGTTTTGGGGCGTGTGCTTCGTGCTCGTTTTGGGGCGTGTTCTTCGTGCTCGTTTTGGGGCGTGTGCTTCGTGCTCGTTTTGGGGAGTGTGCTTCGTGCTCGTTTTGGGGAGTGTGCTTAGTGCTCGTTTTGGGGCGTGTGCTTCGTGCTCGTTTTGGGGCGTGTGCTTCGTGCTCGTTTTGGGGAGTGTGCTTCGTGCTCGTTTTGGGGAGCGTGCTTCGTGCTCGTTTTGGGGAGTGTGCTTCGTGCTCGTTTTGGGGAGTGTGCTTCGTGCTTGTTTTGGGGAGTGTGCTTCGTGCTCGTTTTGGGGAGTGTGCTTCGTGCTCGTTTTGGGGAGTGTGCTTCGTGCTCGTTTTGGGGCGTGTGCTTCGTGCTCGTTTTGGGGAGTGTGCCTCGTGCTCGTTTTGGGGCGTGTGCTTCGTGCTCGTTTTGGGGAGTGTGCTTCGTGCTCGTTTTGGGGCGTGTGCTTCGTGCTCGTTTTGGGGCGTGTGCTTCAGGCTCGTTTTGGGGCGTGTGCTTCATGCTCGTTTTGGGGCGTGTGCTTCGTGCTCGTTTTGGGGTGTGTGCTTCATGCTCGTTTTGGGGCGTGTGCTTAGTGCTCGTTTTGGGGTGTGTGCTTCATGCTCGTTTTGGGGTGTGTGCTTCATGCTCGTTTTGGGGCGTGTGCTTCGTGCTCGTTTTGGGGTGTGTGCTTCATGCTCGTTTTGGGGCGTGTGCTTAGTGCTCGTTTTGGGGCGTGTGCTTCGTGCTCGTTTTGGGGTGTGTGCTTCATGCTCGTTTTGGGGTGTGTGCTTCGTGCTCGTTTTGGGGTGTGTGCTTCATGCTCGTTTTGGGGCGTGTGCTTCGTGCTCGTTTTGGGGTGTGTGCTTCGTACTCGTTTTGGGGCGTGTGCTTCAGGCTCGTTTTGGGGATTGTGCTTCGTGCTCGTTTTGGTGCGTGTTCTTCGTGCTCGTTTTGGGGCGTGTGCTGACTCCAGTCTCCAAGTGTCATGTGGTAAATAAACACTTTATTTTGAAGAGCTTTGTTTTGCTGATTTTAAAGCTGAATATTTTCAAAATAAATGAACCTTAATCTTGTGGGTGTTTTTTTTTTTTTTTTAGCTTATTTTGGGTGTTTTTTGGGCTTGTTTATCGGATGTATTTTGTTTTGTTTTATAGCCTGTAATACGGTGTTTTTTTAGTTTGTTTTTGGATGTTTTTAGCTTGTTTCTCAGTTGTTGTTGTTTATGTGTTTTTTCGGGTGTATTCCAGTTGTTTTTCAGATGTTTTTTCGGGTGTTTTTCGTGTTTTTCAGGTGTTGTGGTTCTTTTCGCCTCAGATTCAAACTCAAACCGCTGGATAGAGGCGGGAAGCACGCGCGCAGCTCTGGTCCAATCAGCTCCGGGACCGCCGGGGAGAAGGGCGGGGCCTGCGGGTAAAGATGGCGGCCGCAGAATAACCTGAACGAAGCTTTGGGATGTTTTTTAGTGTTTTTAACCGCAGAAACGGGACTGAAACGCGGAGTTTGGAGAAACTACGGGAGGTCCGTGACAAACACGAGAGTCTGGACACGGCCCGGACACGACACGACGGATCTCAGCCGAGTTTAGAGCCCAAACAGGAAGAGGATCGATGCGGGACTCGCTAAACGTTTGGCATTTCGTCCTGTTTTCTCTTTAGTGACAGTTTCTGTGAAATAATCTGAAATGAACTAAACAATGGTTCTGTTCTGAGCCTCGTCTTTCTCCACATGTGAATAAACCACATTAAAGTCCGCACAGCTCTGTCCAAACCAGAGACAGCTTTAGTTTAGCTCCGCTTCAGATGCTTCGTGTTTTTACTCACTTTCATGTTGTTATTAATGACCTTTTACTCATAATAATGGCCTTTTATTTGTATATACGAGTGAATCAAGCCTAAAGTTCTTATTATCCATGAGCATAACCAGTTTATTATCAAAGTAATAATAAAATCGCGAAGTTTCTCTGACCCTCCGCGCTGAAACCACCGGGACGAAATGCCGAGAGTTTAGCGTCGGTCCCAGGATGGACACCGCGGGGTTCCCAGGCCCCCTGCCCGCCCCCGACAGCCCTCAGGCGGCCACGGAGCAGCCCGGGCCCCGGCCCTGCTCCAGGCGGCTCCGGAGGACGGACCCCCCCGGGAGGAGCGGCTGCAGAGCGGGCAGACGGAGCAGCGGCGGCCGGGAGGGAGGTGCGTGTGTGCGGACACTGAGCTCCGGAGTGTCCGGAGTGTTTTTATTATTGTTTATTTCTCCAGTTCTTCTTTGCTGTTTTTAACTAGATTAGAAACTATAATAAACAATAAACGCTCAGTGTTGTTTACACATGTCTGATCCTCGTGACCTTTGGACTCAGGGAAGTTTCTGACTTTAACCCGACTCATGTTTGTTTATCAGCGGCAGCTCTTTGTTTTACGTCTGTCACTGAACCGGCTTTACCCAAACCTGAGCGTCTTGAACAAAAGCGACAAAAACGAGGAGGAAAACACAACAAAAAAACACACACAAAAAACACAATAAAAAAACAAAAAGCAGCAACAACAAAGAGGTCACAATTTTTGTTGGTCTTAGCTTTCAAATGTTTCAAATGAAAATACCAACTCTCTGAAACGTGTTCAGTGACTTTACTAAAGTTTCTCTTCCTCTGTTTGACCCAATGTTTGTAAAGCAACTGATTTATTTCTGCTTTTGTGGCTTAAAAAGTATGAAATTTGACCTGGTTTGGACTGAATAAACCCCGCCTGGTTAAACCCTCTTATTTACCCTGATTGTCCCCGGTCCCCGGTCCCTGCCCGGTCCCTGCCCGGTCCCCGGTCCCTGCCCGGTCCCCGGTCCCTGCCCGGTCCCCGGTCCCTGCCCGGTCCCTGCCCGGTCCCTGCCCGGTCCCTGCCCGGTCCCCGGTCCCTGCCCGGTCCCTGCCCGGTCCCTGCCCGGTCCCCGGTCCCTGCCCGGTCTCTGCTGTGGGACTAGTCCGGGCTTGTTCCTGAAGGCGTTTGTTGAAGCTGCTCTGCCTCAGACTCATCACTTTACTTTAAATCAGCCTGGACTTTACTTTAGTTTATTTAGACTTTACTTTATTTAGACTTTACTTTATTTAGACTTTACTTTATTTACACTTTACTTTATTTACACTTTACTTTATTTACACTTTACTTTATTTACACTTTACTTTATTTAGACTTTACTTTATTTAGACTTTACTTTATTCAAACTTTACTTGTACTGTACAGTATTTGTGGTGTACCATGTTGGCCCTGGTCTCTGTTCACAAAGGTAGGACTGAGGCAGGTTTACTTTTCATGTATTTGTGGTGTATTTGTGGTGTATTTGTGGTGTATTTGTGGTGTATTTGTGGTGTATTTGTAGTGTATTTGTCGTGTATTTGTAGGTAGGACTGAGGCAGGTTTACTTTTCATGTATTTGAGTTTAGAGGTTACACAGGTCCCAGGTTCGATTCCAGGGCTGTTTCTGTGAGGAGTAATGTAGTCGTGTGTGTCCAGCAGGGGGTGCTGTTTCCCCCTCAGCTGCTCTGTGTTCTTCACAGGTAAGTGAAGAACACAGAGCAGGACCTGTGCTGGGAATGTGGCCTTTATGATGCCCTGATAGCATTCCCTCCGGAGAAAGCTAATGCTGCAAGCTAAAGCTAAAAGCTAATTCTGCAAGCTAAAGCTAAAAGCTAAAGTTACAAGCTAAAGCTACAACCCGGTCATCACGTGAAAACACACACTGAGCCGGGCCTGGTGATTGTGAAGTTTGTTGCTCACATTTCATCTACAATGGGTTGTTGCCGAGTGGTTTTCTCTCTAAGCTAACAAGCTATTAGCAGCTAACAGCTAGCTTGAAGTGATCCATTGAAAACAAGCAGCATATTATATAACATGCTAACGGGGGTAACAAGCTAATGGGGGTAACATGCTAACGGGGGTAACAAGCTAATGGGCGTAACAAGCTAACGGGGGTAACATGCTAACGGGGGTAACATGCTAACGGGGGTAACATGCTAACGGGGGTAACATGCTAACGGGGGTAACATGCTAACGGGGGTAACAAGCTAACGGGGGTAACATGCTAACGGGGGTAACATGCTAACGGGGGTAACATGCTAACGGGGGTAACATGCTAACGGGGGTAGCATGCTAACGGGGGTAGCATGCTAACGGGGGTAACAGGCTAACGGGGTAACAGGCTAACGGGGGCAGCATGCTAACGGGGGTAACAGGCTAACGGGGTAACAGGCTAACATGCTAATGGGGTAGCAAGCTAACGGGGGTAACATGCTAACGGGGGTAACAGGCTAACATGCTAATGGGGTAACATGCTAACGGGGTAACAGGCTAACGGGGTAACATGCTAACGGGGTAACATGCTAACGGGGGTAACATGCTAACGGGGGTAACATGCTAACGGGGGTAACATGCTAACGGGGGTAACAGGCTAACGGGGTAACAGGCTAACATGCTAATGGGGTAACATGCTGACTGGGGTAACACGCTAACAGGCTAACGGGGGCAACAAGCTAACATGCTAGCGGGGGTAACATGCTAACGGGGGTGACATGCTAACGGGGGTAACATGCTAGCATGCTAGCAGGGGTAACTTGCTAATGGGGGTAACATGCTAGCAGGCTAACAGGGGTAACTTGCTAACGGGGTAACATGCTAGCAGGCTAACGGGGGTAACAAGCTAACGGGGGCAACAAGCTAACATGCTAGCAGGGGTGACATGCTAACGGGGGTAACATGCTAACATGCTAGCAGGGGTAACTTGCTAACGGGGGTAACATGCTAACATGCTAGCAGGGGTAACTTGCTAACGGGGTAACATGCTAGCAGGCTAACGTGGGTAACATGCTACCAGGCTAACATGCTAATGGGGTAACATGCCTAAAGGGTAACATTATAACGGGCTAACATGCTACCAGGCTAACATTCTAGCGGGGGTATCATGCTAACGGGCTAACATGCTAACGGGGGTAACATGCTACCAGGCTAACATTCTAGCGGGGGTAGCATGCTAACGGGCTAACATGCTAATGGGCTAGCATGCTAACGGGAGTAACATGCTACCAGGCTAACATGCTAACGGGGGTAACATGCTAACGGGGTAACATGCTAACGGGGTAACATGCTAACGGGGTAACATGCTAACGGGGTAACATGCTAACGGGGGTAACATGCTAACGGGCTAACATGCTAACGGGGGTAACCTGAAATAACCAGATTATGTCCCTGGTGTGGTCCATGGGGGTATAGTTAAAGAACCATTGGACATGGCAGTAGCAAAGAGGGACTAGAGGACTAACCACTCTGCCATCTGTGTATGTGCCTGAGGACTAACCACTCTGCCATCTGTGTGTGTGTGAGGACTAACCACTCTGCCATCTGTGTGTGTGCCTGAGGACTAACCACTCTGCCATCTGTGTTTCAGATTTCCTCTGCCCGTCGCTTTTCAAACCCTCTGAGTCTGTGAGGCTGCGGCTGGACGAGCGAGAGGAGCCGCGCAGGAGACACCAGCAACAGGTGAGCCGTTACCACGACAACGACAGGTAAACAGTTACCACGACAACGACAGGTAAACAGTTACCACGACAACGACAAGTAAACAGTTACCACGACAACGACAGGTAAACAGTTACCACGACAACGACAGGTAAACAGTTACCACGACAACGACAAGTAAACAGTTACCACGACAACGACAGGTAAACAGTTACCACGACAACGACAGGTAAACAGTTACCACGACAACGACAAGTAAACAGTTACCACGACAACGACAGGTAAACAGTTACCACGACAACGACAGGTAAACAGTTACCATCCATCCACTTTCTTCCGCTTTATCCGGGGCCGGGTCGCGGGGGCAGCGTCTCAGCAGAGATGCCCAAACTCCCCGATCCACACACACCTCCTCCAGCTGTTCTGCCCCCGAGGCCACACCTCCTCCAGCTGTTCTGACCCCGAGGCCACACCTCCTCCAGCTGTTCTGACCCTGAGGCCACACCTCCTCCAGCTGTTCTGACCCCGAGGCCACACCTCCTCCAGCTGTTCTGACCCTGAGGCCACACCTCCTCCAGCTGTTCTGACCCCGAGGCCACACCTCCTCCAGCTGTTCTGACCCCGAGGCCACACCTCCTCCAGCTGTTCTGACCCTGAGGCCACACCTCCTCCAGCTGTTCTGACCCCGAGGCCACACCTCCTCCAGCTGTTCTGACCCCGAGGCCACACCTCCTCCAGCTGTTCTGACCCGAGGCCACACCTCCTCCAGCTGTTCTGACCCCGAGGCCACACCTCCTCCAGCTGTTCTGACCCCGAGGCCACACCTCCTCCAGCTGTTCTGACCCCGAGGCCACACCTCCTCCAGCTGTTCTGACCCCGAGGCCACACCTCCTCCAGCTGTTCTGACCCCGAGGCCACACCTCCTCCAGCTGTTCTGACCCCGAGGCCACACCTCCTCCAGCTGTTCTGACCCCGAGGCCACACCTCCTCCAGCTGTTCTGACCCCGAGGCCACACCTCCTCCAGCTGTTCTGACCCCGAGGCCACACCTCCTCCAGCTGTTCTGACCCCGAGGCCACACCTCCTCCAGCTGTTCTGACCCCGAGGCCACACCTCCAGCTCGGAGACATAGTCCCACCACCGTGTCCTGGGTCCACGAGGCCTTGTCCCACTAGGACATGCCTGGAACACCTCCCGCGGGAGGCGACCAGGAGGTATCCGGAACAGATGCCCGAGCCACCTCAGCTGCTCCTTTCGACGTGAAGGAGCAGCGACTCTACTCCGAGCTCCTCCCGGGTAACTGAGCTCCTCACCCCCAGCCACCCTGCGAAGGAAACTCATTTCGGCCGCTTGTATTCGCGATCTCGTCCTTTCGGTCATGACCCAAATCTCATGACCACAGGTGAGGATCACATGACCATAGGTGAGGATCACATGACCATAGGTGAGGATCACATGACCATAGGTGAGGATCACATGACCATAGGTGAGGATCACATGACCATAGGTGAGGATCACATGACCATAGGTGAGGATCACATGACCATAGGTGAGGGTCACATGACCATAGGTGAGGATCACATGACCGTAGGTGAGGATCACGTGACCGTAGGTGAGGATCACGTGACCACAGGTGAGGATCACATGACCACAGGTGAGGATCACGTGACCACAGGTGAGGATCACATGACCATAGGTGAGGATCACATGACCACAGGTGAGGATCACGTGACCACAGGTGAGGATCACATGACCATAGGTGAGGATCACATGACCACAGGTGAGGATCACGTGACCACAGGTGAGGATCACATGACCACAGGTGAGGATCACGTGACCACAGGTGAGGATCACGTGACCACAGGTGAGGATCACATGACCATAGGTGAGGATCTCATGACCATAGGTGAGGATCACATGACCATAGGTGAGGATCACATGACCATAGGTGAGGATCACATGACCATAGGTGAGGATCACATGACCATAGGTGAGGATCACATGACCATAGGTGAGGATCACATGACCATAGGTGAGGATCACATGACCATAGGTGAGGATCACATGACCATAGGTGAGGATCACATGACCATAGGTGACGCCGCACCGATCCGTCTGTCCATCTCACGCTCCATCCGTCCCTCACTCGTGAACAAGACCCCGAGATACTTGAACTCCTCCACTTGAGGTCAGGACTCCCCACCGACCTGTAGAGGGGAAGGAGAACCATGGCCTCAGATGTGGAGGTGCTGATCCTCATCCCGGCCTCTTCACACTCGGCTGCAAACCGCCCCAGGGCAGCTGAAGGTCCCACAGAACATCAGGTCAAAAAGTCATTGAACTGAATGACATCATCAGGTTTGTTGTACATGTTTTGTTTTCCAGAAGGTTCTGTCAGACTCTGAGAATGAGGAGCCGATGACCCGGAGGATCAGAACCATCTCAGCCTTTATCAGGAAGACGACTACTGCACTGAGCAGGTACAAGTACTACTATACTACTGCACTGAGCAGGTACAAGTACTACTATACTACTGCACTGAGCAGGTACAAGTACTACTATACTACTGCACTGAGCAGGTACAAGTACTACTATACTACTGCACTGAGCAGGTACAAGTACTACTATACTACTGCACTGAGCAGGTACAAGTACTACTATACTACTGCACTGAGCAGGTACAAGTACTACTATACTACTGCACTGAGCAGGTACAAGTACTACTATACTACTGCACTGAGCAGGTACAAGTACTACTATACTACTGCACTGAGCAGGTACAAGTACTACTATACTACTGCACTGAGCAGGTACAAGTACTACTATACTACTGCACTGAGCAGGTACAAGTACTACTATACTACTGCACTGAGCAGGTACAAGTACTACTATACTACTGCACTGAGCAGGTACAAGTACTACTATACTACTGCACTGAGCAGGTACAAGTACTGCTATACTACTGCACTGAGCAGGTACAAGTACTACTATACTACTGCACTGAGCAGGTACAAGTACTACTATACTACTGCACTGAGCAGGTACAAGTACTACTATACTACTGCACTGAGCAGGTACAAGTACTACTATACTACTGCACTGAGCAGGTACAAGTACTACTATACTACTGCACTGAGCAGGTACAAGTACTACTATACTACTGCACTGAGCAGGTACAAGTATTACTATACTACTGCACTGAGCAGGTACAAGTACTGCTATACTACTGCACTGAGCAGGTACAAGTACTACTATACTACTGCACTGAGCAGGTACAAGTACTACTATACTACTGCACTGAGCAGGTACAAGTACTGCTATACTACTGCACTGAGCAGGTACAAGTACTACTACTACTACTGCACTGAGCAGGTACAAGTACTACTATACTACTGCACTGAGCAGGTACAAGTACTACTATACTACTGCACTGAGCAGGTACAAGTACTGCTATACTACTGCGCTGAGCAGGTACAAGTACTACTATACTACTGCACTGAGCAGGTACAAGTACTGCTATACTACTGCACTGAGCAGGTACAAGTACTACTATACTACTGCACTGAGCAGGTACAAGTACTACTATACTACTGCACTGAGCAGGTACAAGTACTACTATACTACTGCACTGAGCAGGTACAAGTACTACTATACTACTGCACTGAGCAGGTACAAGTACTACTATACTACTGCACTGAGCAGGTACAAGTACTGCTATACTACTGCACTGAGCAGGTACAAGTACTACTATACTACTGCGCTGAGCAG
Organism: Gobius niger; assembly: GCF_951799975.1. Lineage (NCBI taxonomy): Eukaryota > Metazoa > Chordata > Actinopteri > Gobiiformes > Gobiidae > Gobius > Gobius niger. The sequence continues at coordinate 227,580 of NC_136852.1, read as the reverse complement.
GTACAAGTACTGCTATACTACTGCACTGAGCAGGTACAAGTACTACTATACTACTGCACTGAGCAGGTACAAGTACTACTATACTACTGCACTGAGCAGGTACAAGTACTACTATACTACTGCACTGAGCAGGTACAAGTACTACTATACTACTGCACTGAGCAGGTACAAGTACTACTATACTACTGCACTGAGCAGGTACAAGTACTACTATACTACTGCACTGAGCAGGTACAAGTACTGCTATACTACTGCACTGAGCAGGTACAAGTACTACTATACTACTGCACTGAGCAGGTACAAGTACTACTATACTACTGCACTGAGCAGGTACAAGTACTACTATACTACTGCACTGAGCAGGTACAAGTACTGCTATACTACTGCACTGAGCAGGTACAAGTACTACTATACTACTGCACTGAGCAGGTACAAGTACTACTATACTACTGCACTGAGCAGGTACAAGTACTGCTATACTACTGCGCTGAGCAGGTACAAGTACTACTATACTACTGCACTGAGCAGGTACAAGTACTGCTATACTACTGCACTGAGCAGGTACAAGTACTACTATACTACTGCACTGAGCAGGTACAAGTACTACTATACTACTGCACTGAGCAGGTACAAGTACTGCTATACTACTGCACTGAGCAGGTACAAGTACTACTATACTACTGCACTGAGCAGGTACAAGTACTACTATACTACTGCACTGAGCAGGTACAAGTACTACTATACTACTGCACTGAGCAGGTACAAGTACTACTATACTACTGCACTGAGCAGGTACAAGTACTACTATACTACTGCACTGAGCAGGTACAAGTACTACTATACTACTGCACTGAGCAGGTACAAGTACTGCTATACTACTGCACTGAGCAGGTACAAGTACTGCTATACTACTGCACTGAGCAGGTACAAGTACTACTATACTACTGCACTGAGCAGGTACAAGTACTACTACTACTACTGCACTGAGCAGGTACAAGTACTACTATACTACTGCACTGAGCAGGTACAAGTACTACTATACTACTGCGCTGAGCAGGTACAAGTACTACTATACTACTGCACTGAGCAGGTACAAGTACTACTATACTACTGCACTGAGCAGGTACAAGTACTACTATACTACTGCACTGAGCAGGTACAAGTACTACTATACTACTGCACTGAGCAGGTACAAGTACTGCTATACTACTGCACTGAGCAGGTACAAGTACTACTATACTACTGCACTGAGCAGGTACAAGTACTGCTATACTACTGCACTGAGCAGGTACAAGTACTACTATACTACTGCACTGAGCAGGTACAAGTACTACTATACTACTGCACTGAGCAGGTACAAGTACTACTATACTACTGCACTGAGCAGGTACTGATACTACTACAAATACTATTATTATTACTACGGGTCGTCATGTGACCAGAGGGTCGGGGGTTCGACGCGTTACTACGACTGCTGTTACTACGGTAACCAGTTTAGGGGCGTGGTTTCAGGTGTCTGTGGGCGTGTCTCTGACTCTGTGGGCGTGTCTCTGACTCTGTGGGCGTGTCTCTGACTCTGTGGGCGTGTCTCTGACTCTGTGGGCGTGTCTCTGACTCTGTGGGCGTGTCTCTAACTCTGTGGGCGTGTCTCTGACTCTGTGGGCGTGTCTGTGGGCGTGTCTCTGACTCTGTGGGCGTGTCTCTGACTCTGTGGGCGTGTCTCCTCAGTGGGCGTCAGAGGAGCCGCAGCTGCACTGACCCGGTGGAGGACCGCGGGAAACTGAAGGTGCTGCTGCAGCCGGCGCTGCTCGACCCGGTGAGTCCAGGGGAACCCCGGGGGGGCTCTGACCCATGTGTGTTTTCCAGGTGGGGGCTCTGACCCATGTGTGTTTTCCAGGTGGGGGCTCTGACACGTGTTTGTTTTCCAGGTGGGGGCTCTGACCCATGTGTGTTTTCCAGGTGGGGGCTCTGACACGTGTTTGTTTTCCAGGTGGGGGCTCTGACTCATGTTTGTTTTCCAGGTGGGGGCTCTAACACATGTTTGTTTTCCAGGTGGGGGCTCTAACACATGTTTGTTTTCCAGGTGGGGGCTCTGACCCATGTGTGTTTTCCAGGTGGGGGCTCTGACCCATGTGTGTTTTCCAGGTGGGGGCTCTGACTCATGTGTGTTTTCCAGGTGGGGGCTCTGACTCATGTGTGTTTTCCAGGTGGGGGCTCTGACTCATGTTTGTTTTCCAGGTGGGGGCTCTAACACATGTTTGTTTTCCAGGTGGGGGCTCTAACACATGTTTGTTTTCCAGGTGGGGGCTCTGACCCATGTGTGTTTTCCAGGTGGGGGCTCTGACCCATGTGTGTTTTCCAGGTGGGGGCTCTGACCCATGTGTGTTTTCCAGGTGGGGGCCCTGACCCATGTGTGTTTTCCAGGTGGGGGCTCTGACTCATGTTTGTTTTCCAGGTGGGGGGTCTGACACATGTGTGTTTTCCAGGTGGGGGCTCTGACTCATGTTTGTTTTCCAGGTGGGGGCTCTAACACATGTTTGTTTTCCAGGTGGGGGCTCTAACACATGTTTGTTTTCCAGGTGGGGGCTCTGACCCATGTGTGTTTTCCAGGTGGGGGCCCTGACCCATGTGTGTTTTCCAGGTGGGGGCTCTGACTCATGTTTGTTTTCCAGGTGGGGGGTCTGACACATGTGTGTTTTCCAGGTGGGGGCTCTGACTCATGTTTGTTTTCCAGGTGGGGGCTCTAACACATGTTTGTTTTCCAGGGGGGGCTCTAACACGTGTTTGTTTCCAGGTGGGGGCTCTAACACATGTTTGTTTTCCAGGTGGGGGCTCTGACCCATGTGTGTTTTCCAGGTGGGGGCTCTGACCCATGTGTGTTTTCCAGGTGGGGGCTCTGACCCATGTGTGTTTTCCAGGTGGGGGCCCTGACCCATGTGTGTTTTCCAGGTGGGGGCTCTGACTCATGTTTGTTTTCCAGGTGGGGGCTCTGACTCATGTTTGTTTTCCAGGTGGGGGCTCTGACTCGTTTGTTTTCCAGGTGGGGGCTCTGACTCATGTTTGTTTTCCAGGGGGGGCTCTGACACGTTTGTTTTCCAGGTGGGGGCTCTGACTCATGTGTGTTTTCCAGGTGGGGGCTCTGACTCATGTTTGTTTTCCAGGGGGGGCTCTGACCCATGTGTGTTTTCCAGGTGGGGGCTCTGACACGTGTTTGTTTTCCAGGTGGGGGCTCTGACCCATGTGTGTTTTCCAGGTGGGGGCTCTGACACGTGTGTGTTTTCCAGGGGGGGGCTCTGACACATGTTTGTTTTCCAGGTGGGGGCTCTAACACGTGTTTGTTTTCCAGGTGGGGGCCCTGACTCATGTTTGTTTTCCAGGTGGGGGGTCTGACCCATGTGTGTTTTCCAGGTGGGGGGTCTGACCCATGTGTGTTTTCCAGGTGGGGGGTCTGACCCATGTGTGTTTTCCAGGTGGGGGCTCTGACACGTGTTTGTTTTCCAGGTGGGGGGTCTGACACATGTGTGTTTTCCAGGGGGGGCTCTGACACATGTGTGTTTTCCAGGGGGGGCTCTGACACGTGTTTGTTTTCCAGGTGGGGGCTCTGACACGTGTTTGTTTTCCGGGTGGGGGCTCTGACACGTGTTTGTTTTCCAGGTGGGGGCTCTGACTCATGTTTGTTTTCCAGGTGGGGGCTCTGACGGCCGGTGTGTTGCTGTCGTCTGAAAACAGCCGCTCGGTGTCGGTGCCGATTCTTCCTCCTCAGCGGCGTTTGGCCTGGAGCGCTGTGGTGCCGCTGCAGAGCCAATCAGAGCGCTGTGTCCCTGCTCTGGGCCAATCGGAGCGCGGCGTCCTCGTCCCGAGCCAATCGGAGCGCGGCGTCCTCGTCCCTGGCCAATCGGAGCGCTCGGCGAGCCCGGACAGTAACGACAGCATCTCTGAGGAGCTGAATCACTTCAAGCCCATCGTGTGCTCGCCGTGCACGCCGCCCAAGAGGCTCGCGGACGGAAGAACTCTGCAGCCGCGCATCGTCAAGTCCACACCGAGGAACCTGAGGGAGCTGCCGCAGACCAGCCAGGTCCTACAACGCCCTACAATAGCATACCATAACATACCATAACATACCATAACATACCATAACATACCGTAATATAACATAACATACCATAACATACCATAACATACCATAACATACACTAACCTAGAAAGTGGCCTCGGTCACATTGAAAAGATCAGATCGGAGAATAGAGTCAGCTCAGCCTCAGTCTGACCGGAGCCTAAGATTCTCTTTCTCAGGAAATCGTATCGGATCGTGACCAAAGTTTATAACTTCATTACATAACCCCTACATTACCCCTACATGAGCCCTACATTATCCCTACATTACCCCTACGTTACCACTACATGACCCCTACATGACCCCCACATTACCCCTACATGACCCGTACATTACCCCTACATGACCCCTACATTACCCCTACATGACCCCTACGTTACCACTACATGACCCCTACGTTACCCCTACATGACCCCTACGTTACCCCTACATGACCCCTACGTTACCCCTACATGACCCCTACGTTACCCCTACATGACCCCTACATTACCCCCACATGACCCCTACATTATCCCTACATGATCCCTACATGACCCCTACATGACCCCTACATTATCCCTACATTACCCCTACATTATCCCTACATTATCCCTACATTATCCCTACATTATCCCTACATTATCCCTACATTACCCCTACATGACCCCTACATGACCCCTACATTACCCTTACATTATCCCTACATGACCCCTACATGACCCTTACGTTACCCCTACATGACCCCTACATGACCCCTACATGACCCTTACATTATCCCTACATGACCCCTACATGACCCCTACATGACCCCTACATTACCCTTACATTATCCCTACATGACCCCTACATGACCCTTGCGTTACCCCTACATGACCCCTACATTATACCCACATGACCCCTACGTTACCCCTACATTACCCCTACATTACCCCTACATTACCCCTACATGACCCCATATGACCCGTACGTTACCCCTACATTATCCCTACATGACCCGTATGTTACCCCTACATTACCCCTACATTACCCCTACATGACCCCTACATGACCCCTACATGACCCGTACGTTACCCCTACATTACCCCTACGTTACCCCTACATGACCCGTACATTACCCCCACATGACCCGTACGTTACCCCTTCATGACCCGTACGTTACCCCTACATGACCCCTACATGACCCGTACGTTACCCCTACATTACCCCCACATGACCCGTACGTTACCCCTTCATGACCCGTACGTTACCCCTACATGACCCCCACATGACCCGTACGTTACCCCTTCATGACCCGTACGTTACCCCTACATGACCCCTACATGACCCGTACGTTACCCCTACATTACCCCTACATGACTCCTACATGACCCCATATGACCCGTACGTTACCCCTACATTATCCCTACATGACCCGTACGTTACCCCTACATTACCCCTACATGACCCCTACATGACCCCTACATGACCCGTACGTTACCCCTACATTACCCCTACATGACTCCTACACTGACCCCTACATTACTCCTACATGACCCCTACATGACCCCTACATGACCCTGTCTCTGACCCTCAGGGCTCCTCCTGGTTCCTCTCCAGCGCCGCCGTTCTGCAGAAGTGGCGTCAGATCGAGTTGGACCGACAGACGGTTTCCGCGGCGACGGGCGGCGTCTGCTCCGTCTCCGTGGCGACGCACACCAGCCCCGTCAACGACCCCGCCAAAAACCGGCGCCGCCTCCTGTTCGACGCCGACGAGGAGGAGGAGACCGTCAGGATAAAAGTCCCCGCCATCCGCCCCCAGGACCACAGTCTGGGTCAGTCCTTTCAGTCTGGTTTAGTCCTGGTTTAGTCCTGGTTTAGTCCTGGTTTAGTCCTGGTTTAGTCCTGGTTTAGTCCTGGTTTAGACCTGGTTTAGTCCTGGTTTAGTCCTGGTTTAGTCCTGGTTTAGTCCTGGTTTAGACCTGGTTTAGTCCTGGTTTAGACCTGGTTTAGTCCTGGTTTAGTCCTGGTTTAGTCCTGGTTTAGTCCTGGTTTAGCCCTGGTTTAGACCTGGTTTAGTCCTGGTTTAGACCTGGTTTAGCCCTGGTTTAGTCCTGGTTTAGTCCTGGTTTAGCCCTCGTTTAGACCTGGTTTAGTCCTGGTTTAGACCTGGTTTAGTCCTGGTTTAGTCCTGGTTTAGTCCTGGTTTAGACCTGGTTTAGTCCTGGTTTAGACCTGGTTTAGCCCTGGTTTAGTCCTGGTTTAGTCCTGGTTTAGCCCTCGTTTAGCCCTGGTTTAGTCCTGGTTTAGTCCTGGTTTAGTCCTGGTTTAGCCCTCGTTTAGCCCTGGTTTAGTCCTGGTTTAGTCCTGGTTTAGACCTGGTTTAGTCCTGGTTTAGACCTGGTTTAGCCCTGGTTTAGTCCTGGTTTAGACCTGGTTCAGTCCTGGTTTAGACCTGGTTTAGTCCTGGTTTAGACCTGGTTTAGTCCTGGTTTAGACCTGGTTTAGCCCTGGTTTAGTCCTGGTTTAGACCTGGTTTAGTCCTGGTTTAGACCTGGTTTAGTCCTGGTTTAGCCCTGGTTTAGCCCTGGTTTAGTCCTGGTTTAGTCCTGGTTTAGTCCTGGTTTAGACCTGGTTTAGACCTGGTTTAGACCTGGTTTAGTCCAGGTTTAGTCCAGGTTTAGACCTGGTTTAGTCCTGGTTTAGTCCTGGTTTAGACCTGGTTTAGTCCTGGTTTAGTCCTGGTTTAGTCCTGGTTTAGTCCTGGTTTAGTCCTGGTTTAGACCTGGTTTAGTCCTGGTTTAGTCCTGGTTTAGTCCTGGTTTAGTCCTGGTTTGGTCCTGGTTTAGACCTGGTTTAGTCCTGGTTTGGTCCTGGTTTAGACCTGGTTTAGACCTGGTTTAGCCCTGGTTTAGTCCTGGTTTAGTCCTGGTTTAGTCCTGGTTTAGTCCTGGTTTAGCCCTGGTTTAGTCCTGGTTTAGTCCTGGTTTAGACCCGGTTTAGTCCCGGTTTAGACCTGGTTTAGACCTGGTTTAGTCCTGGTTTACTCCTGGTTTAGTCCTGGTTTAGTCCTGGTTTACTCCTGGTTTACTCCTGGTTTACTCCTGGTTTACTCCTGGTTTACTCCTGGTTTAGACCTGGTTTTGTCCCGGTTTAGTCCTGGTTTAGTCCTGGTTTAGACCTGGTTTAGACCTGGTTTAGACCTGGTTTAGTCCTGGTTTAGTCCTGGTTTACTCCTGGTTTACTCCTGGTTTACTCCTGGTTTACTCCTGGTTTACTCCTGGTTTAGCCCTGGTTTAGTCCTGGTTTAGACCTGGTTTAGTCCTGGTTTAGACCTGGTTTAGACCTGGTTTAGTCCTGGTTTAGTCCTGGTTTAGACCTGGTTTAGACCTGGTTTAGTCCTGGTTTAGACCTGGTTTAGTCCTGGTTTAGCCCTGGTTCAGTCCTGGTTTAGACCTGGTTTAGACCTGGTTTAGACCTGGTTTAGTCCTGGTTTAGTCCTGGTTTAGACCTGGTTTAGACCTGGTTTAGACCTGGTTTAGTCCTGGTTTAGACCTGGTTTAGTCCTGGTTTAGTCCTGGTTTAGTCCTGGTTTAGTCCTGGTTTAGTCCTGGTTTAGTCCTGGTTTAGTCCTGGTTTAGACCTGGTTTAGACCTGGTTTAGACCTGGTTTAGACCTGGTTTAGTCCTGGTTTAGTCCTGGTTTAGTCCTGGTTTAGTCCTGGTTTAGTCCTGGTTTAGACCTGGTTTAGACCTGGTTTAGTCCTGGTTTAGTCCTGGTTTAGTCCTGGTTTAGTCCTGGTTTAGTCCTGGTTTAGTCCTGGTTTAGACCTGGTTTAGACCTGGTTTAGACCTGGTTTAGTCCTGGTTTAGACCTGGTTTAGTCCTGGTTTAGCCCTGGTTCAGTCCTGGTTTAGACCTGGTTTAGACCTGGTTTAGACCTGGTTTAGTCCCGGTTTAGTCCTGGTTTAGACCTGGTTTAGTCCTGGTTTAGACCTGGTTTAGTCCTGGTTTAGTCCTGGTTTAGTCCTGGTTTAGTCCTGGTTTAGTCCTGGTTTAGTCCTGGTTTAGTCCTGGTTTAGTCCTGGTTTACTCCTGGTTTAGTCCTGGTTTAGTCCTGGTTTAGTCCTGGTTTAGTCCTGGTTTAGACCGGGTTTAGTCCTGGTTTAGACCTGGTTTAGTCCTGGTTTAGTCCTGGTTTAGTCCTGGTTTAGACCTGGTTTAGTCCTGGTTTAGTCCTGGTTTAGACCTGGTTTAGTCCTGGTTTAGACCTGGTTTAGACCTGGTTTAGTCCTGGTTTAGACCTGGTTTAGTCCTGGTTTAGTCCTGGTTTAGACCGGGTTTAGTCCTGGTTTAGACCTGGTTTACTCCTGGTTTAGTCCTGGTTTAGTCCTGGTTTAGACCTGGTTTAGTCCTGGTTTAGTCCTGGTTTAGACCTGGTTTAGTCCTGGTTTAGTCCTGCTTTAGTCCTGGTTTAGCCCTGGTTTAGTCCTGGTTTAGTCCTGGTTTAGACCTGGTTTAGTCCTGGTTTAGACCTGGTTTAGTCCTGGTTTAGACCTGGTTTAGTCCTGGTTTAGTCCTGGTTTAGTCCTGGTTTAGACCTGGTTTAGCCCTGGTTTAGTCCTGGTTTAGCCCTGGTTTAGTCCTGGTTTAGTCCTGGTTTAGACCTGGTTTAGTCCTGGTTTAGTCCTGGTTTAGTCCTGGTTTAGTCCTGGTTTAGACCTGGTTTAGACCTGGTTTAGTCCTGGTTTAGACCTGGTTTAGACCTGGTTTAGTCCTGGTTTAGACCTGGTTTAGTCCTGGTTTAGACCTGGTTTAGTCCTGGTTTAGACCTGGTTTAGCCCTGGTTTAGACCTGGTTTAGTCCTGGTTTAGACCTGGTTTAGTCCTGGTTTAGACCTGGTTTAGTCCTGGTTTAGTCCTGGTTTAGTCCTGGTTTAGACCTGGTTTAGCCCTGGTTTAGTCCTGGTTTAGCCCTGGTTTAGTCCTGGTTTAGTCCTGGTTTAGACCTGGTTTAGTCCTGGTTTAGTCCTGGTTTAGTCCTGGTTTAGTCCTGGTTTAGACCTGGTTTAGACCTGGTTTAGTCCTGGTTTAGACCTGGTTTAGACCTGGTTTAGTCCTGGTTTAGACCTGGTTTAGCCCTGGTTTAGTCCTGGTTTAGTCCTGGTTTAGCCCTGGTTTAGTCCTGGTTTAGTCCTGGTTTAGACCTGGTTTAGCCCTGGTTTAGTCCTGGTTTAGCCCTGGTTTAGTCCTGGTTTAGTCCTGGTTTAGACCTGGTTTAGTCCTGGTTTAGACCTGGTTTAGCCCTGGTTTAGCCCTGGTTTAGTCCTGGTTTAGTCCTGGTTTAGTCCTGGTTTAGTCTCGGTTTAGTCCTGGTTTAGTCCTGGTTTAGTCCTGGTTTAGCCCTGGTTTAGACCTGGTTTGGACCTGGTTTAGTCCTGGTTTAGCCCTGGTTTAGTCCTGGTTTAGTCCTGGTTTAGACCTGGTTTAGACCTGGTTTAGTCCTGGTTTAGTCCTGGTTTAGTCCTGGTTTAGTCCTGGTTTAGTCCTGGTTTAGTCCTGGTTTAGTCCTGGTTTAGTCCTGGTTTAGACCTGGTTTAGACCTGGTTTAGTCCTGGTTTAGTCCTGGTTTAGTCCTGGTTTAGTCCTGGTTTAGTCCTGGTTTAGTCCTGGTTTAGACCTGGTTTAGTCCTGGTTTAGACCTGGTTTAGACCTGGTTTAGTCCTGGTTTAGTCCTGGTTTAGTCCTGGTTTAGTCCTGGTTTAGTCCTGGTTTAGTCCTGGTTTAGACCTGGTTTAGTCCTGGTTTAGACCTGGTTTAGTCCTGGTTTAGTCCTGGTTTAGACCTGGTTTAGTCCTGGTTTAGTCCTGGTTTAGTCCTGGTTTAGTCCTGGTTTAGACCTGGTTTAGTCCTGGTTTAGTCCAGGTTTAGTCCTGGTTTAGACCTGGTTTAGTCCTGGTTTAGTCCTGGTTTAGACCTGGTTTAGACCTGGTTTAGTCCTGGTTTAGACCTGGTTTAGACCTGGTTTAGACCTGGTTTAGTCCTGGTTTAGTCCTGGTTTAGTCCTGGTTTAGACCTGGTTTAGACCTGGTTTAGACCTGGTTTAGACCTGGTTTAGTCCTGGTTTAGACCTGGTTTAGACCTGGTTTAGACCTGGTTTAGTCCTGGTTTAGCCCTGGTTTAGACCTGGTTTAGACCTGGTTTAGTCCTGGTTTAGACCTGGTTTAGACCTGGTTTAGTCCTGGTTTAGTCCTGGTTTAGCCCTGGTTTAGTCCTGGTTTAGTCCTGGTTTAGTCCTGGTTTAGTCCTGGTTTAGCCCTGGTTTAGTCCTGGTTTAGTCCTGGTTTAGTCCTGGTTTAGCCCTGGTTTAGTCCTGGTTTAGTCCTGGTTTAGTCCTGGTTTAGCCCTGGTTTAGTCCTGGTTTAGCCCTGGTTTAGTCCTGGTTTAGACCTGGTTTAGACCTGGTTTAGACCTGGTTTAGTCCAGGTTTAGTCCAGGTTTAGACCTGGTTTAGCCCTGGTTTAGTCCTGGTTTAGACCTGGTTTAGTCCTGGTTTAGTCCTGGTTCAGTCCTGGTTTAGACCTGGTTTAGTCCTGGTTTAGACCTGGTTCAGTCCTGGTTTAGACCTGGTTTAGTCCTGGTTTAGTCCTGGTTCAGTCCTGGTTTAGACCTGGTTTAGTCCTGGTTTAGACCTGGTTCAGTCCTGGTTTAGACCTGGTTTAGTCCTGGTTTAGTCCTGGTTTAGTCCTGGTTTAGACCTGGTTTAGACCTGGTTTAGACCTGGTTTAGTCCAGGTTTAGTCCAGGTTTAGACCTGGTTTAGTCCTGGTTTAGTCCTGGTTTAGACCTGGTTTAGTCCTGGTTTAGTCCTGGTTTAGTCCTGGTTTAGTCCTGGTTTAGTCCTGGTTTAGACCTGGTTTAGTCCTGGTTTAGTCCTGGTTTAGTCCTGGTTTAGTCCTGGTTTGGTCCTGGTTTAGACCTGGTTTAGTCCTGGTTTGGTCCTGGTTTAGACCTGGTTTAGACCTGGTTTAGCCCTGGTTTAGTCCTGGTTTAGTCCTGGTTTAGTCCTGGTTTAGTCCTGGTTTAGCCCTGGTTTAGTCCTGGTTTAGTCCTGGTTTAGACCCGGTTTAGTCCCGGTTTAGACCTGGTTTAGACCTGGTTTAGTCCTGGTTTACTCCTGGTTTAGTCCTGGTTTAGTCCTGGTTTACTCCTGGTTTACTCCTGGTTTACTCCTGGTTTACTCCTGGTTTAGACCTGGTTTTGTCCCGGTTTAGTCCTGGTTTAGTCCTGGTTTAGACCTGGTTTAGACCTGGTTTAGACCTGGTTTAGTCCTGGTTTAGTCCTGGTTTACTCCTGGTTTACTCCTGGTTTACTCCTGGTTTACTCCTGGTTTACTCCTGGTTTAGCCCTGGTTTAGTCCTGGTTTAGACCTGGTTTAGTCCTGGTTTAGACCTGGTTTAGACCTGGTTTAGTCCTGGTTTAGTCCTGGTTTAGACCTGGTTTAGACCTGGTTTAGTCCTGGTTTAGCCCTGGTTTAGTCCTGGTTTAGACCTGGTTTAGTCCTGGTTTAGACCTGGTTTACTCCTGGTTTAGCCCTGGTTTAGTCCTGGTTTAGACCTGGTTTAGACCTGGTTTAGTCCCGGTTTAGTCCTGGTTTAGACCTGGTTTAGTCCTGGTTTAGACCTGGTTTAGTCCTGGTTTAGTCCTGGTTTAGTCCTGGTTTAGTCCTGGTTTAGTCCTGGTTTAGTCCTGGTTTAGTCCTGGTTTAGTCCTGGTTTACTCCTGGTTTAGTCCTGGTTTAGTCCTGGTTTAGTCCTGGTTTAGTCCTGGTTTAGACCGGGTTTAGTCCTGGTTTAGACCTGGTTTAGTCCTGGTTTAGTCCTGGTTTAGTCCTGGTTTAGACCTGGTTTAGTCCTGGTTTAGTCCTGGTTTAGACCTGGTTTAGTCCTGGTTTAGACCTGGTTTAGACCTGGTTTAGTCCTGGTTTAGACCTGGTTTAGTCCTGGTTTAGTCCTGGTTTAGACCGGGTTTAGTCCTGGTTTAGACCTGGTTTACTCCTGGTTTAGTCCTGGTTTAGTCCTGGTTTAGACCTGGTTTAGTCCTGGTTTAGTCCTGGTTTAGACCTGGTTTAGTCCTGGTTTAGTCCTGGTTTAGACCTGGTTTAGTCCTGGTTTAGACCTGGTTTAGTCCTGGTTTAGTCCTGGTTTAGTCCTGGTTTAGACCTGGTTTAGCCCTGGTTTAGTCCTGGTTTAGCCCTGGTTTAGTCCTGGTTTAGTCCTGGTTTAGTCCTGGTTTAGTCCTGGTTTAGTCCTGGTTTAGACCTGGTTTAGTCCTGGTTTAGTCCTGGTTTAGTCCTGGTTTAGTCCTGGTTTAGACCTGGTTTAGTCCTGGTTTAGTCCTGGTTTAGTGCTGGTTTAGTCCTGGTTTAGTCCTGGTTTAGTCCTGGTTTAGTCCTGGTTTAGACCTGGTTTAGTCCTGGTTTAGTCCTGGTTTAGTCCTGGTTTAGTCCTGGTTTAGACCTGGTTTAGACCTGGTTTAGTCCTGGTTTAGACCTGGTTTAGACCTGGTTTAGTCCTGGTTTAGACCTGGTTTAGCCCTGGTTTAGTCCTGGTTTAGTCCTGGTTTAGCCCTGGTTTAGTCCTGGTTTAGTCCTGGTTTAGACCTGGTTTAGCCCTGGTTTAGTCCTGGTTTAGCCCTGGTTTAGTCCTGGTTTAGACCTGGTTTAGTCCTGGTTTAGACCTGGTTTAGCCCTGGTTTAGCCCTGGTTTAGTCCTGGTTTAGTCCTGGTTTAGTCCTGGTTTAGTCTCGGTTTAGTCCTGGTTTAGCCCTGGTTTGGACCTGGTTTGGACCTGGTTTAGTCCTGGTTTAGCCCTGGTTTAGTCCTGGTTTAGTCCTGGTTTAGACCTGGTTTAGACCTGGTTTAGTCCTGGTTTAGTCCTGGTTTAGTCCTGGTTTAGTCCTGGTTTAGTCCTGGTTTAGTCCTGGTTTAGTCCTGGTTTAGTCCTGGTTTAGACCTGGTTTAGACCTGGTTTAGTCCTGGTTTAGTCCTGGTTTAGTCCTGGTTTAGTCCTGGTTTAGTCCTGGTTTAGTCCTGGTTTAGACCTGGTTTAGTCCTGGTTTAGACCTGGTTTAGACCTGGTTTAGTCCTGGTTTAGTCCTGGTTTAGTCCTGGTTTAGTCCTGGTTTAGTCCTGGTTTAGTCCTGGTTTAGACCTGGTTTAGACCTGGTTTAGTCCTGGTTTAGTCCTGGTTTAGTCCTGGTTTAGACCTGGTTTAGTCCTGGTTTAGACCTGGTTTAGTCCTGGTTTAGACCTGGTTTAGTCCTGGTTTAGTCCTGGTTTAGTCCTGGTTTAGTCCTGGTTTAGTCCTGGTTTAGTCCTGGTTTAGTCCTGGTTTAGTCCTGGTTTAGTCCTGGTTTAGACCTGGTTTAGCCCTGGTTTAGTCCTGGTTTAGACCTGGTTTAGTCCTGGTTTAGTCCTGGTTTAGTCCTGGTTTAGTCCTGGTTTAGTCCTGGTTTAGACCTGGTTTAGTCCTGGTTTAGTCCAGGTTTAGTCCTGGTTTAGACCTGGTTTAGTCCTGGTTTAGTCCTGGTTTAGACCTGGTTTAGACCTGGTTTAGTCCTGGTTTAGACCTGGTTTAGACCTGGTTTAGACCTGGTTTAGTCCTGGTTTAGTCCTGGTTTAGTCCTGGTTTAGTCCTGGTTTAGTCCTGGTTTAGACCTGGTTTAGTCCTGGTTTAGACCTGGTTTAGCCCTGGTTTAGTCCTGGTTTAGTCCTGGTTTAGTCCTGGTTTACTCCTGGTTTAGTCCTGGTTTAGTCCTGGTTTAGACCTGGTTTAGTCCTGGTTTAGTCCTGGTTTAGTCCTGGTTTAGTCCTGGTTTAGTCCTGGTTTAGACCTGGTTTAGTCCTGGTTTAGACCTGGTTTAGACCTGGTTTAGTCCTGGTTTAGACCTGGTTTAGTCCTGGTTTAGTCCTGGTTTAGTCCTGGTTTAGCCCTGGTTTAGCCCTGGTTTAGACCTGGTTTAGACCTGGTTTAGTCCTGGTTTAGACCTGGTTTAGACCTGGTTTAGACCTGGTTTAGTCCTGGTTTAGACCTGGTTTAGTCCTGGTTTAGTCCTGGTTTAGCCCTGGTTTAGTCCTGGTTTAGTCCTGGTTTAGTCCTGGTTTAGTCCTGGTTTAGCCCTGGTTTAGTCCTGGTTTAGTCCTGGTTTAGTCCTGGTTTAGCCCTGGTTTAGTCCTGGTTTAGTCCTGGTTTAGTCCTGGTTTAGCCCTGGTTTAGTCCTGGTTTAGTCCTGGTTTAGTCCTGGTTTAGCCCTGGTTTAGTCCTGGTTTAGTCCTGGTTTAGTCCTGGTTTAGCCCTGGTTTAGCCCTGGTTTAGCCCTGGTTTAGTCCCGGTTTAGCCCTGGTTTAGTCCTGGTTTAGTCCTGGTTTAGACCTGGTTTAGTCCTGGTTTAGTCCTGGTTTAGACCTGGTTTAGTCCTGGTTTAGTCCTGGTTTAGACCTGGTTTAGTCCCGGTTTAGCCCTGGTTTAGTCCTGGTTTAGACCTGGTTTAGTCCTGGTTTAGTCCTGGTTTAGACCTGGTTTAGTCCTGGTTTAGTCCTGGTTTAGTCCTGGTTTAGACCTGGTTTAGTCCTGACTCGTTTCTTCTGTTTCAGACGGACTCCGGTTTGGATCGACCTCCAAAAGGAAACACAAACCCAAACGTCTGGAGGCCAAACGCCGACGCGCCGACGCTAACACTGATGCTAGCACTGATGCTAATGCTAACACTAGCACCTGTCGCGGACGCGTAGCCGCAGCCTCCGGTGCTAGCGTTAGCGCTCAGGAGCGAGCCGACCGAGCGTTAGCGCTGCAGCTTCAGAGACGCTTCGACTCCGAGAACTCCCTCAGCGACGCCTACTTCCTCCGATCCACCAACCAGAGCGACCGGGGGCGGGGTCTCCGGAGCGCCCGGACCAATCAGAGCGCAGACAGGAGGCGGAGCTTGAGGAGCTCGCGGCGAAGTCACAAACGACCGTGAAGCGACGGACACAGTTTTTTACGAAAGACGTTTATGCAAATGACGCTTTAAAGCTCCTGATTTACTTTGAACCAAAAACTAAAGACGAGTTTATTCAGAAACTAAACCAGATCAAAATCAAATCTGTGGAACTAATGTCGCACAGTCGGGCACGTTCTCCGATACCAGAACTTACGGATCCTTCCCCAAACTCACACCAGGAACATTCACGTGGGAAACATCAGAAATACAAACTGGGGCAAGAATAAGACAAACAGTGTAAACAAAACATTGGGAAAACCAGAAATAATTGGGGTAAAAAAAATATAATCTATATGTTTTTTTTAGAAAGCTTAGGGGGATAATGGAGAAAGAAAAAGCCCAAAAAAGGATTTATTTATTTATTGAGCAGAAACAAAATCTCTTCCTTTTAATCCTGGACCAACAGCATCAAAACTATTTTAGTTTCTTTTTTCCGAGACCAAACTGGATCCGTTTAGTCCAGGGGTGTCCACACTGTTTTCATGGGGGGGGGGCGCATACTGAAGTGCACTCGGGGTGAAGGGCCGTAGTTCGGTCCCGCGAAACCTTGGACGAGGTTTAAATTGTGCCACAACAGCTTTATTTCTGCTTAAAACCTTCATGCAGCTCAGTCTCACAGTAACACGTTAGTCGTTTGTTTAGAATTATGACATTTCAAACAAAAAGGACAATCTGATGATGTGACCGACTCAGCAAGAGGCCCAGGGCCACCAAAATATTGGTCTGAGGGCCGCATTTGGCCCCCGGGCCGCACTTTGGACACCCCTGGTTTAGCTCCCGCTTAACAGCTCGTTGTTATGATACTTTCCTCTCTTTCAGCCGACAGTTTGAACTCTATGTGGAGAACACGTGTGTGTCGCCCCCTGGTGGCTGCGCTCTTGTAAATAAGAATCTAAATATGCAAATGACTGAGTCACGTGGCGTCTTCCACTGGCCCAGAGGATGATGGGAAATGAAGTCTTTCCAGAGGGTTGAATGTAACGCTTTAATAAAGAGTTTGGCTTCGACCTGTTTCTGTGCGTCAGTGCCCCCTGCTGGTGAGCGAGCGCTGCTGCACGAGCTCTGTGCGTCAGTGCCCCCTGCTGGTGAGCGAGCGCTGCTGCACGAGCTCTGTGCGTCAGTGCCCCCTGCTGGTGAGCGAGCGCTGCTGCACGAGCTCTGTGGGTCAGTGCCCCCTGCTGGTGAGTGAGCGCTGCTGCACGAGCTGTTATTTACAGGTAAAGTTTCTGTGCGTCAGTGCCCCCTGCTGGTGAGCGAGCGCTGCTGCACGAGCTCTGTGTGTCAGTGCCCCCTGCTGGTGAGCGAGCGCTGCTGCACGAGCTCTGTGTGTCAGTGCCCCCTGCTGGTGAGCGAGCGCTGCTGCACGAGCTCTGTGCGTCAGTGCCCCCTGCTGGTGAGCGAGCGCTGCTGCACGAGCTCTGTGCGTCAGTGCCCCCTGCTGGTGAGCGAGCGCTGCTGCACGAGCTCTGTGTGTCAGTGCCCCCTGCTGGTGAGCGAGCGCTGCTGCACGAGCTCTGTGGGTCAGTGCCCCCTGCTGGTGAGCGAGCGCTGCTGCACGAGCTGTTATTTACAGGTAAAGTTTCTGTGCGTCAGTGCCCCCTGCTGGTGAGCGAGCGCTGCTGCACGAGCTCTGTGCGTCAGTGCCCCCTGCTGGTGAGTGAGCGCTGCTGCATGAGCTCTGTGTGTCAGTGCCCCCTGCTGGTGAGTGAGCGCTGCTGCATGAGCTCTGTGCGTCAGTGCCCCCTGCTGGTGAGTGAGCGCTGCTGCACGAGCTCTGTGCGTCAGTGCCCCCTGCTGGTGAGTGAGCGCTGCTGCACGAGCTCTGTGTGTCAGTGCCCCCTGCTGGTGAGCGAGCGCTGCTGCACGAGCTCTGTGTGTCAGTGCCCCCTGCTGGTGAGTGAGCGCTGCTGCATGAGCTCTGTGCGTCAGTGCCCCCTGCTGGTGAGTGAGCGCTGCTGCACGAGCTCTGTGCGTCAGTGCCCCCTGCTGGTGAGCGAGCGCTGCTGCACGAGCTCTGTGCGTCAGTGCCCCCTGCTGGTGAGTGAGCGCTGCTGCACGAGCTCTGTGCGTCAGTGCCCCCTGCTGGTGAGTGAGCGCTGCTGCACGAGCTCTGTGTGTCAGTGCCCCCTGCTGGTGAGCGAGCGCTGCTGCACGAGCTCTGTGCGTCAGTGCCCCCTGCTGGTGAGCGAGCGCTGCTGCACGAGCTCTGTGTGTCAGTGCCCCCTGCTGGTGAGCGAGCGCTGCTGCACGAGCTCTGTGCGTCAGTGCCCCCTGCTGGTGAGTGAGCGCTGCTGCACGAGCTCTGTGCGTCAGTGCCCCCTGCTGGTGAGTGAGCGCTGCTGCACGAGCTCTGTGTGTCAGTGCCCCCTGCTGGTGAGCGAGCGCTGCTGCACGAGCTCTGTGCGTCAGTGCCCCCTGCTGGTGAGTGAGCGCTGCTGCATGAGCTCTGTGCGTCAGTGCCCCCTGCTGGTGAGCGAGCGCTGCTGCACGAGCTCTGTGTGTCAGTGCCCCCTGCTGGTGAGTGAGCGCTGCTGCACGAGCTCTGTGCGTCAGTGCCCCCTGCTGGTGAGCGAGCGCTGCTGCACGAGCTCTGTGTGTCAGTGCCCCCTGCTGGTGAGCGAGCGCTGCTGCACGAGCTCTGTGCGTCAGTGCCCCCTGCTGGTGAGCGAGCGCTGCTGCACGAGCTCTGTGTGTCAGTGCCCCCTGCTGGTGAGCGAGCGCTGCTGCACGAGCTCTGTGCGTCAGTGCCCCCTGCTGGTGAGCGAGCGCTGCTGCACGAGCTCTGTGCGTCAGTGCCCCCTGCTGGTGAGTGAGCGCTGCTGCACGAGCTCTGTGTGTCAGTGCCCCCTGCTGGTGAGCGAGCGCTGCTGCACGAGCTCTGTGCGTCAGTGCCCCCTGCTGGTGAGCGAGCGCTGCTGCACGAGCTCTGTGCGTCAGTGCCCCCTGCTGGTGAGTGAGCGCTGCTGCACGAGCTCTGTGTGTCAGTGCCCCCTGCTGGTGAGCGAGCGCTGCTGCACGAGCTCTGTGTGTCAGTGCCCCCTGCTGGTGAGCGAGCGCTGCTGCACGAGCTCTGTGTGTCAGTGCCCCCTGCTGGTGAGCGAGCGCTGCTGCACGAGCTCTGTGCGTCAGTGCCCCCTGCTGGTGAGCGAGCGCTGCTGCACGAGCTCTGTGCGTCAGTGCCCCCTGCTGGTGAGCGAGCGCTGCTGCACGAGCTCTGTGTGTCAGTGCCCCCTGCTGGTGAGCGAGTGCTGCTGCACGAGCTGTTATTTACAGGTAAAGTTTCAGCGTGTTTGGATCAAGAGCATTTTATAAAGAAAAGTTTAATAAGGCGCAATTCTCTGTAGCTGTAATCAGTTACTCGAGTACTGTGAGTGATCAGGAGCCGAGAGTCTGGACTCGTTACTCGAGTACTGTGAGTAATCAGGAGCCGAGAGTCTGGGCTCGTTACTCGAGTACTGTGAGTAATCAGGAGTCTGGACTCGTTACTCGAGTACTGTGAGTAATCAGGAGCCGAGAGTCTGGGCTCGTTACTCGAGTACTGTGAGTAATCAGGAGTCTGGGCTTGTTACTCGAGTACTGTGAGTAATCAGGAGCCGAGAGTCTGGACTCGTTACTCGAGTACTGTGAGTAATCAGGAGCCGAGAGTCTGGACTCGTTACTCGAGTACTGTGAGTAATCAGGAGCCGAGAGTCTGGGCTCGTTACTCGAGTACTGTGAGTAATCAGGAGCCGAGAGTCTGGACTCGTTACTCGAGTACTGTGAGTAATCAGGGCCGAGAGTCTGGACTCGTTACTCGAGTACTGTGAGTAATCAGGAGTCTGGACTCGTTACTCGAGTACTGTGAGTAATCAGGAGTCTGGACTCGTTACTCGAGTACTGTGAGTAATCAGGAGTCTGGACTCGTTACTCGAGTACTGTGAGTAATCAGGAGTCTGGACTCGTTACTCGAGTACTGTGAGTAATCAGGAGTCTGGACTCGTTACTCGAGTACTGTGAGTAATCAGGAGCCGAGAGTCTGGACTCGTTACTCGAGTACTGTGAGTAATCAGGAGTCTGGACTCGTTACTCGAGTACTGTGAGTAATCAGGAGTCTGGACTCGTTACTCGAGTACTGTGAGTAATCAGGAGTCTGGACTCGTTACTCGAGTACTGTGAGTATTTTCAGTCATACATGGTGGAACTGGCCAAATGATCTGAAGTTTCCTGTTGTTGGTGAACGCAGGCGCCATCTTTATTTAAACTCTTCACATGGGCGTCTGCACAGTTTCCTCACGTGACGTCTTCAGGACAGTCAGACCTGGACTTCCTGTCGCTGATCGTTTACTTTCACAGCAGGTCCCACAGATACAGAGAAGCTCAGGATCTGGTGAAGGACGAGTCACTGATGGAGTCACAGAAACAAACATCATGTTCTCTGTGAATCTGCCCCAAAGGAAACGCCAGCGCTCGTGAGGGGCGGAGCTTCATCTTAGAGCTAAAGGCTAGTGTTGAAAATGATAATATAACATGTAAACAAGTAAATATTATTTAAACTAACAGGACGATTCTGTTTTGCGCAGCTCGTTCAAAACTTTGCGCTAGTTTTATTTTTTATTTTGTGTTAGCCGCGTTAGCCGTGTTAGCCTCAAGACAAAGACATACTTTAACCTCTGACCCCCGTCTTAACGAGTGCAGTTTCTCCAGCTCAGCTTTACCCAAATCTAAACGCCTCTCATTTGAAAGCCATGGCCTAACTTTGTCATGTTTTGTTGTTTTTTCATTACTTTTTTGTGGATTTTCGGCGTGTTTTTGTGACATTTTTTGTGACTCTTTGTTCTGTTTTCATCCTGGTTTTCGTCGTCATTTTGCCACTTTTCTTTTAAGCTTTTAGATTTGGGTAAAGCTCAGTTAAGGACACATGGTCCGCCCTGAACCTGACCAAGCGGCTCTTTGTCACTTTTGCTGTTAATTTGGCCAAAACTTTAACTACTTTATTCTTTTTTGTTTTCTTTTATTTTATTTCTTTTATTATTTTTTATTCATTTATTTTACGCTTGTGTTTGTTTTTCGTTTTATTTATTTAGTTCCTTTTATTTTTTGGGGGCGGAAGAGCGTTTTAGTCCCGCCTCCCGCGCGTGTGACGTCATCCCGCGTGTCAGCCAATCATCGTCCTCCAGGTCAGACCAAGATGGCGGCGGCTCGTAACGGGAAGAGCGGACTCCTGGAGAAAGTAACGCTTTTCCTCCTTTTCTTCACTCATGTTCTGTTTTCCTGATGAAATAAACCGTGTGTCGTGTTTGTGCGGAGCATTTACCCCCCGACCCGGAGCAGGAACGAGTCTGAACCGAGCTCTGAGCCGCGTTCAGGCGCGTTTATCCCCGCGCTCGGTGCTAATGCTACCGCGGCTACATTAGCATCAAACTAAACACTCGGAAATCTGTGACTTTTCAGCGAATAAAGTCACTTTAGCGCAAAAACCCCGCGTTAAACAGGACGTTAGCGCTGACATCCGGGAGACTGAGCCTTACATCCGGGTTCACAGTGTGTTCCAGATGTTTGTGTGTTTCACTAAATCCTAAAGAAACGGCTTTATTTGTCACAGATCGTTTTGTTAAAGTCGCAGAAATGTTTAATTTGTTCAAACTTGTTTCTCATTTGTGGATGAAAATGTTCGTTATTTGTCCCCGGATGTGACACGTGGCCAAACCAGAGGAAGTCCCGTGGATGAAGGAGAGAGAGTGTGGACTTTAGTGATGATTTAACTGAGGGAAATAAAACAAAACAAATGATGTTTCTCTTCAGAGCTTCCTCACTTCTTTGTTTATTTGAGCTGTTTCTCTCAAATAGAAACAGGAGCAGATGTTGACGTTACAGATGTTTGTGTCACAGCTGTTTGTGTCACAGATGTTGACGTTAGTTTGTTACTGTTTCAGTGGAGAATCGACGAGAAACCGGTGAAGATCGATAAATGGGACGGAGCCGCGGTGAAGAACTCACTGGACGACGCCGCCAAGAAGGTACTGATACTTTTACTGCTCAGACTGAGTACTTTTGATACTAGTGATGATGTTCTGTCTCCTCCTGAAGGACAGGGTTATAGTGATGATGTTCTGTCTCCTGAAGGACAGGGTTATAGTGATGATGTTCTGTCTCCTCCTGAAGGACAGGGTTATAGTGATGATGTTCTGTCTCCTCCTGAAGGACAGGGTTATAGTGATGATGTTCTGTCTCCTCCTGAAGGACAGGGTTATAGTGATGATGTTCTGTCTCCTGAAGGACAGGGTTATAGTGATGATGTTCTGCCTCCTCCTGAAGGACAGGGTTATAGTGATGATGTTCTGTCTCCTCCTGAAGGACAGGGTTATAGTGATGATGTTCTGTCTCCTCCTGAAGGACAGGGTTATAGTGATGATGTTCTGCCTCCTGAAGGACAGGGTTATAGTGATGATGTTCTGTCTCCTGAAGGACAGGGTTATAGTGATGATGTTCTGCCTCCTGAAGGACAGGGTTATAGTGATGATGTTCTGCCTCCTCCTGAAGGACAGGGTTATAGTGATGATGTTCTGCCTCCTGAAGGACAGGGTTATAGTGATGATGTTCTGTCTCCTCCTGAAGGACAGGGTTATAGTGATGATGTTCTGTCTCCTCCTGAAGGACAGGGTTATAGTGATGATGTTCTGCCTCCTGAAGGACAGGGTTATAGTGATGATGTTCTGCCTCCTCCTGAAGGACAGGGTTATAGTGATGATGTTCTGTCTCCTGAAGGACAGGGTTATAGTGATGATGTTCTGTCTCCTGAAGGACAGGGTTATAGTGATGATGTTCTGTCTCCTGAAGGACAGGGTTATAGTGATGATGTTCTGTCTCCTCCTGAAGGACAGGGTTATAGTGATGATGTTCTGTCTCCTCCTGAAGGACAGGGTTATAGTGATGATGTTCTGTCTCCTGAAGGACAGGGTTATAGTGATGATGTTCTGTCTCCTCCTGAAGGACAGGGTTATAGTGATGATGTTCTGTCTCCTCCTGAAGGACAGGGTTATAGTGATGATGTTCTGTCTCCTCCTGAAGGACAGGGTTATAGTGATGATGTTCTGTCTCCTCCTGAAGGACAGGGTTATAGTGATGATGTTCTGTCTCCTGAAGGACAGGGTTATAGTGATGATGTTCTGTCTCCTGAAGGACAGGGTTATAGTGATGATGTTCTGCCTCCTGAAGGACAGGGTTATAGTGATGATGTTCTGTCTCCTGAAGGACAGGGTTATAGTGATGATGTTCTGTCTCCTCCTGAAGGACAGGGTTATAGTGATGATGTTCTGTCTCCTCCTGAAGGACAGGGTTATAGTGATGATGTTCTGTCTCCTCCTGAAGGACAGGGTTATAGTGATGATGTTCTGTCTCCTCCTGAAGGACAGGGTTATAGTGATGATGTTCTGTCTCCTGAAGGACAGGGTTATAGTGATGATGTTCTGTCTCCTGAAGGACAGGGTTATAGTGATGATGTTCTGTCTCCTCCTGAAGGACAGGGTTATAGTGATGATGTTCTGTCTCCTCCTGAAGGACAGGGTTATAGTGATGATGTTCTGTCTCCTGAAGGACAGGGTTATAGTGATGATGTTCTGCCTCCTGAAGGACAGGGTTATAGTGATGATGTTCTGTCTCCTGAAGGACAGGGTTATAGTGATGATGTTCTGTCTCCTCCTTAAGGACAGGGTTATAGTGATGATGTTCTGTCTCCTGAAGGACAGGGTTATAGTGATGATGTTCTGTCTCCTCCTTAAGGACAGGGTTATAGTGATGATGTTCTGTCTCCTCCTTAAGGACAGGGTTATAGTGATGATGTTCTGCCTCCTGAAGGACAGGGTTATAGTGATGATGTTCTGTCTCCTCCTGAAGGACAGGGTTATAGTGATGATGTTCTGTCTCCTGAAGGACAGGGTTATAGTGATGATGTTCTGTCTCCTCCTTAAGGACAGGGTTATAGTGATGATGTTCTGTCTCCTGAAGGACAGGGTTATAGTGATGATGTTCTGTCTCCTCCTTAAGGACAGGGTTATAGTGATGATGTTCTGTCTCCTCCTTAAGGACAGGGTTATAGTGATGATGTTCTGCCTCCTCCTGAAGGACAGGGTTATAGTGATGATGTTCTGTCTCCTGAAGGACAGGGTTATAGTGATGATGTTCTGCCTCCTCCTGAAGGACAGGGTTATAGTGATGATGTTCTGCCTCCTCCTGAAGGACAGGGTTATAGTGATGATGTTCTGTCTCCTGAAGGACAGGGTTATAGTGATGATGTTCTGTCTCCTGAAGGACAGGGTTATAGTGATGATGTTCTGTCTCCTCCTGAAGGACAGGGTTATAGTGATGATGTTCTGTCTCCTGAAGGACAGGGTTATAGTGATGATGTTCTGTCTCCTGAAGGACAGGGTTATAGTGATGATGTTCTGTCTCCTGAAGGACAGGGTTATAGTGATGATGTTCTGTCTCCTGAAGGACAGGGTTATAGTGATGATGTTCTGTCTCCCTGAAGGACAGGGTTATAGTGATGATGTTCTGCCTCCTCCTGAAGGACAGGGTTATAGTGATGATGTTCTGTCTCCTCCTGAAGGACAGGGTTATAGTGATGATGTTCTGCCTCCTGAAGGACAGGGTTATAGTGATGATGTTCTGTCTCCTCCTGAAGGACAGGGTTATAGTGATGATGTTCTGTCTCCTGAAGGACAGGGTTATAGTGATGATGTTCTGTCTCCTGAAGGACAGGGTTATAGTGATGATGTTCTGTCTCCTGAAGGACAGGGTTATAGTGATGATGTTCTGTCTCCTCCTGAAGGACAGGGTTATAGTGATGATGTTCTGTCTCCTCCTGAAGGACAGGGTTATAGTGATGATGTCTGCTTCCTGAAGGACAGGGTTATAGTGATGATGTTCTGTCTCCTCCTGAAGGACAGGGTTATAGTGATGATGTTCTGTCTCCTGAAGGACAGGGTTATAGTGATGATGTTCTGTCTCCTGAAGGACAGGGTTATAGTGATGATGTTCTGTCTCCTGAAGGACAGGGTTATAGTGATGATGTTCTGTCTCCTCTGAAGGACAGGGTTATAGTGATGATGTTCTGTCTCCTCCTGAAGGACAGGGTTATAGTGATGATGTTCTGCCTCCTGAAGGACAGGGTTATAGTGATGATGTTCTGCCCTCCTGAAGGACAGGGTTATAGTGATGATGTTCTGCTCCTCCTGAAGGACAGGGTTATAGTGATGATGTTCTGTTCCTCCTGAAGGACAGGGTTATAGTGATGATGTTCTGTCTCCTGAAGGACAGGGTTATAGTGATGATGTTCTGTCTCCTCCTGAAGGACAGGGTTATAGTGATGATGTTCTGTCTCCTGAAGGACAGGGTTATAGTGATGATGTTCTGTCTCCTCCTGAAGGACAGGGTTATAGTGATGATGTTCTGCCCTCCTGAAGGACAGGGTTATAGTGATGATGTTCTGTCTCCTGAAGGACAGGGTTATAGTGATGATGTTCTGCCTTCCTGAAGGACAGGGTTATAGTGATGATGTTCTGCCTCCTGAAGGACAGGGTTATAGTGATGATGTTCTGTCTCCTGAAGGACAGGGTTATAGTGATGATGTTCTGTCTCCTCCTGAAGGACAGGGTTATAGTGATGATGTTCTGTCTCCTCCTGAAGGACAGGGTTATAGTGATGATGTTCTGCCTCCTGAAGGACAGGGTTATAGTGATGATGTTCTGCCTCCTCCTGAAGGACAGGGTTATAGTGATGATGTTCTGTCTCCTCCTGAAGGACAGGGTTATAGTGATGATGTTCTGTCTCCTGAAGGACAGGGTTATAG
>NC_136852.1:92500-202448 GCF_951799975.1 Gobius niger | reverse complement strand
ATCACCTAAACATCACTAAACATCACCTAAACATCACCTAAACATCACTAAACATCACTAAACATCACCTAAACATCACTAAACATCACTAAACATCACCTAAACATCACTAAACATCACTAAACATCACCTAAACATCACTAAACATCACTAAACATCACTAAACATCACCTAAACATCACTAAACATCACTAAACATCACCTAAACATCACTAAACATCACCTAAACATCACTAAACATCACCTAAACATCACTAAACATCACTAAACATCACTAAACATCACTAAACATCACTAAACATCACTAAACATCACCTAAACATCACCTAAACATCACTAAACATCACTAAACATCACTAAACATCACTAAACATCACAAAACATCACTAAACATCACTAAACATCACAAAACATCACTAAACATCACTAAACATCACTAAACATCACTAAAACATCACCTAAACATCACCTAAACATCACTAAACATCACTAAACATCACTAAACATCACTAAACATCACCTAAACATCACCTAAACATCACTAAACATCACTAAACATCAACTAAACATCACTTAAACATCACTAAACATCACCTAAACATCACTTAAACATCACTAAACATCACCTAACATCACTAAACATCACTAAACATCACTAAACATCACTAAACATCACTAAACATCACTGAACATCAACTTAACATCACTTAAACATCACTAAACATCACCTAAACATCACTAAACATCACTAAACATCACTAAACATCACTAAACATCACTAAACATCACTAAACATCACCTAAACATCACTTAAACATCACTAAACATCACCTAAACATCACCTAAACATCACTAAACATCACCTAAACATCACTAAACATCACTAAACATCACCTAAACATCACTAAACATCACCTAAACATCACTAAACATCACTAAACATCACCTAAACATCACTAAACATCACCTAAACATCCCTAAACATCACTAAACATCACTAAACATCACCTAAACATCACTAAACATCACTAAACATCACTAAACATCACCTAAACATCACTAAACATCACCTAAACTTCACTAAAACCTCACCTAAAACATCACCTAAACATCACTAAACATCACCTAAACATCACTAAACATCACCTAAACATCACTAAACACCACTAAACATCACTAAACATCACTAACATCACTAAACATCACTAAACATCACCTAAACATCACTAAACATCACAAAACATCACAAAACATCACTAAACATCACCTAAACATCACCTAAACATCACTAAACATCACTAAACATCACTAAACATCACCTAAACATCACTAAACATCACTAAACATCACCTAAACATCATTAAACATCACCTAAACATCACCTAAACATCACCTAAACATCACTAAACATCACCTAAACATCACCTAAACATCACTAAACATCACTAAACATCACTAAACATCACTAAACATCACCTTAACATCACTAAACATCACTAAACATCACCTAAACATCACCTAAACATCACTAAACATCACTAAACATCACTAAACATCATCTAAACATCACCTAAACATCATCTAAACATCACCTAAACATCACCTAAACATCACTAAACATCACTAAACATCACTAACATCACTAAACATCACTAAACATCACCTAAACATCACTTAAACATCACTAAACATCACCTAAACATCACCTAAACATCACTAAACATCACCTAAACATCACTAAACATCACTAAACATCACCTAAACATCACTAAACATCACCTAAACATCACTAAACATCACTAAACATCACCTAAACATCACTAAACATCACCTAAACATCACTAACATCACTAAACATCACTAAACATCACTAAACATCACTAAACATCACTAAACATCACTAACATCACCTAAACATCACTAAACATCTCCTAAACTTCACTAAACATCACCTAAACATCACCTAAACATCACTAAACATCACCTAACATCACTAAACATCACCTAAACATCACTAAACATCACTAAACATCACTAAACATCACTAAACATCACTAAACATCACTAAACATCACTAAACATCACTAAACATCACAAAACATCACAAAACATCACTAAACATCACCTAAACATCACCTAAACATCACTAAACATCACTAAACATCACTAAACATCACCTAAACATCACTAAACATCACCTAAAACATCACTAAACATCACCTAAACATCACTAAACATCACTAAACATCACCTAAACATCATCTAAACATCACCTAAACATCACTAAACATCACTAAACATCACTAAACATCACCTAAACATCACCTAAACATCACTAAACATCACTAAACATCACCTAAACATCACCTAAACATCACCTAAACATCACTAAACATCACTAAACATCACCTAAACATCACCTAAACATCACTAAACATCACTAAACATCACCTAAACATCACCTAAACATCACCTAAACATCATCTAAACATCACCTAAACATCACCTAAACATCATCTAAACATCACCTAAACATCACCTAAACATCATCTAAACATCACTAAACATCACCTAAACATCACTAAACATCATCTAAACATCACCTAAACATCACTAAACATCACTAAACATCACTAAACATCACTAAACATCATCTAAACATCACTAAACATCACTAAACATCACTAAACATCACCTAAACATCATCTAAACATCACCTAAACATCATCTAAACATCACCTAAACATCACTAAACATCACTAAACATCACTAAACATCACTAAACATCACCTAAACATCACCTAAACATCACTAAACATCACTAAACATCACTAAACATCACTAAACATCACTAAACATCACTAAACATCAGCTAAACATCACTAAACATCATCTAAACATCACTGAAACATCACTAAACATCACCTAAACATCACTAAACATCACTAAACATCACCTAAACATCACTAAACATCACCTAAACATCACCTAAACATCACCTAAACATCACTAAACATCACTAAACATCACTAAACATCAGCTAAACATCACTAAACATCATCTAAACATCACTAAACATCACTAAACATCACCTAAACATCACCTAAACATCACAAAACATCACTAAACATCACCTAAACATCACCTAAACATCACCTAAACATCACCTAAACATCACTAAACATCACCTAAACATCACTAAACATCACTAAACATCACTAAACATCACTAAACATCACCTAAACATCACCTAAACATCACTAAACATCACCTAAACATCACTAAACATCACCTAAACATCACTAAACATCACTAAACATCACCTAAACATCACTAAACATCACTAAACATCACTAAACATCACTAAACATCACTAAACATCACCTAAACATCACTAAACATCACTAAACATCACTAAACATCACTAAACATCACTAAACATCACCTAAACATCACTAAACATCACTAAACATCACTAAACATCACTAAACATCACCTAAACATCACCTAAACATCACTAAACATCACCTAAACATCACCTAAACATCACCTAAACAACACTAAACATCACTAAACATCACTAAACATCACATCACCTAAACATCACTAAACATCACTAAACATCACTAAACATCACATCACCTAAACATCACTAAACATCACATCACCTAAACATCACTAAACATCACTAAACATCACTAAACATCACATCACCTAAACATCACCTAAACATCACTAAACATCACTAAACATCACCTAAACATCACCTAAACATCACCTAAACATCACTAAACATCACTAAACATCACCTAAACATCACCTAAACATCACTAAACATCACCTAAACATCACTAAACATCACTAAACATCACTAAACATCACTAAACATCACTAAACATCACTAAACATCACTAAACATCACTAAACATCACTAAACATCACCTAAACATCACTAAACATCACTAAACATCACCTAAACATCACTAAACATCACCTAAACATCACCTGGACTATATAGGGCGGCCTATTTAGTGACTGAGGGCTCAGGGACGAGGGTGGACATTCGGACACAGCCTGGGACTTGTTTAGACTTAGTTCCAGTTTGGGTAAAAGTGTCTTTCTGACCTAAAGAGCTATGAAGAAGCTTCTGTGACTAGAAGTCCTCAACTTTACCTAAACCCAGTCCAGTCGATGATTTAAATCCTTTCTGCGATTATCATGTGATCATTGCAGTGATGGAGGTGGCATCTGGAGAACACGGCGATCAGAGCAGTCGTCTGGTCCGGGCGGCTCAGGACTCGGACCCTGAACCCGACCTTCTCCCCGACTTCAACGGAGACGGGCTTCACTCGCTGCTATGGCAACAGGCCACGGAGGTACGTAACCGCGGCAACAGGACCCAGACACCGGCCAGGACCTCCTTAAGTCCTCCCTGAGTCCGTCCTGAGGAAAGTAAAATGGGGCTGAAGGAGTTTGTTCCTTGTTTGTTTGTTTATTTGTTTGTTTATTTGTTTGTTTATTTGTTTGTTTATTTGTTTGTTTATGTGTTTGTTTGTTGTTTTCTTCAGGAGTGCTCCTCTGAAGGCTGCCACAGTTTCTCCGCGAGCTGCATGACTCAGTTTGTGATTCTCTTCAAGCGAACGTTCCTCAACATCCTGCGAGACTCGGTGAGCACAGCGCCCCCTGTGGCCACGGCGCCCCCTGTGGCCACAGCACCCCCTGTGGCCACGGCGCCCCCTGTGGCCACGGCCTGACACTTTCACTGCTCTCATTTTGAACCCAGGTCCTCACCCACCTGCGGGTGCTCTCCCACCTGGGCATCGGGGTGCTCATCGGGCTGCTGTACTGGGGCATCGGGAATGAGGCCAAGAAGGTTCTGAGTAACTCCGGGTTCCTCTTCTTCTCCATGCTCTTCCTGATGTTCGCCGCGCTCATGCCCACCGTGCTCACCTGTAGGTACTGGAGGGTATGGATGTGATGTTCCTCTGACGCTGAGGGTATGAATGTGATGTTCCTCTGAGGGTTTGAATGTGATGTTCCTCTGGTGCTGAGGGTTTGAATGTGATGTTCCTCTGGTGCTGAGGGTTTGAATGTGATGTTCCTCTGGTGCTGAGGGTTTGAATGTGATGTTCCTCTGGTGTTGAGGGTATGAATGTGATGTTCCTCTGGTGCTGAGGGTATGAATGTGATGTTCCTCTGGTGCTGAGGGTTTGAATGTGATGTTCCTCTGGTGCTGAGGGTTTGAATGTGATGTTCCTCTGGTGTTGAGGGTATGAATGTGATGTTCCTCTGGTGCTGAGGGTATGAATGTGATGTTCCTCTGACGCTGAGGGTATGAATGTGATGTTCCTCTGGTGTTGAGGGTATGAATGTGATGTTCCTCTGGTGTTGAGGGTATGAATGTGATGTTCCTCTGGGGCTGAGGGTATGAATGTGATGTTCCTCTGAGGGTATGAATGTGATGTTCCTCTGACGCTGAGGGTATGAATGTGATGTTCCTCTGAGGGTTTGAATGTGATGTTCCTCTGGGGCTGAGGGTATGAATGTGATGTTCCTCTGAGGGTATGAATGTGATGTTCCTCTGAGGGTTTGAATGTGATGTTCCTCTGGGGCTGAGGGTATGAATGTGATGTTCCTCTGAGGGTATGAATGTGATGTTCCTCTGAGGGTTTGAATGTGATGTTCCTCTGGGGCTGAGGGTATGAATGTGATGTTCCTCTGAGGGTTTGAATGTGATGTTCCTCTGGTGTTGAGGGTATGAATGTGATGTTCCTCTGGTGCTGAGGGTTTGAATGTGATGTTCCTCTGACGCTGAGGGTATGAATGTGATGTTCCTCTGAGGGTTTGAATGTGATGTTCCTCTGGGGCTGAGGGTTTGAATGTGATGTTCCTCTGAGGGTATGAATGTGATGTTCCTCTGGTGTTGAGGGTGTGAATGTGATGTTCCTCTGAGGGTTTGAATGTGATGTTCCTCTGGTGTTGAGGGTGTGAATGTGATGTTCCTCTGGGGCTGAGGGTTTGAATGTGATGTTCCTCTGAGGGTATGAATGTGATGTTCCTCTGGTGCTGAGGGTGTGAATGTGATGTTCCTCTGGTGCTGAGGGTTTGAATGTGATGTTCCTCTGAGGGTATGAATGTGATGTTCCTCTGACGCTGAGGGTATGAATGTGATGTTCCTCTGACGCTGAGGGTATGAATGTGATGTTCCTCTGACGCTGAGGGTATGAATGTGATGTTCCTCTGACGCTGAGGGTATGAATGTGATGTTCCTCTGAGGGTTTGAATGTGATGTTCCTCTGAGGGTTTGAATGTGATGTTCCTCTGGTGCTGAGGGTTTGAATGTGATGTTCCTCTGACGCTGAGGGTATGAATGTGATGTTCCTCTGAGGGTTTGAATGTGATGTTCCTCTGGTGCTGAGGGTATGAATGTGATGTTCCTCTGAGGGTTTGAATGTGATGTTCCTCTGGTGCTGAGGGTATGAATGTGATGTTCCTCTGAGGGTTTGAATGTGATGTTCCTCTGAGGGTATGAATGTGATGTTCCTCTGACGCTGAGGGTATGAATGTGATGTTCCTCTGACGCTGAGGGTATGAATGTGATGTTCCTCTGACGCTGAGGGTGTGAATGTGATGTTCCTCTGGTGCTGAGGGTATGAATGTGATGTTCCTCTGAGGGTCTGGATGTGATGTTCCTCTGAGGGTCTGGATGTGATGTTCCTCTGGGGCTGAGGGTTTGAATGTGATGTTCCTCTGAGGGTCTGGATGTGATGTTCCTCTGGTGCTGAGGGTATGAATGTGATGTTCCTCTGGTGTTGAGGGTATGAATGTGATGTTCCTCTGACGCTGAGGGTATGAATGTGATGTTCCTCTGGTGTTGAGGGTTTGAATGTGATGTTCCTCTGACGCTGAGGGTATGAATGTGATGTTCCTCTGGTGCTGAGGGTATGAATGTGATGTTCCTCTGAGGGTTTGAATGTGATGTTCCTCTGAGGGTATGAATGTGATGTTCCTCTGAGGGTTTGAATGTGATGTTCCTCTGGTGCTGAGGGTTTGAATGTGATGTTCCTCTGAGGGTCTGGATGTGATGTTCCTCTGGTGCTGAGGGTATGAATGTGATGTTCCTCTGGTGTTGAGGGTATGAATGTGATGTTCCTCTGACGCTGAGGGTATGAATGTGATGTTCCTCTGGTGTTGAGGGTTTGAATGTGATGTTCCTCTGACGCTGAGGGTATGAATGTGATGTTCCTCTGGTGCTGAGGGTATGAATGTGATGTTCCTCTGAGGGTTTGAATGTGATGTTCCTCTGGTGCTGAGGGTTTGAATGTGATGTTCCTCTGAGGCTGAGGGTATGAATGTGATGTTCCTCTGACGCTGAGGGTGTGAATGTGATGTTCCTCTGGTGCTGAGGGTATGAATGTGATGTTCCTCTGGTGTTGAGGGTTTGAATGTGATGTTCCTCTGGTGTTGAGGGTTTGAATGTGATGTTCCTCTGACGCTGAGGGTATGAATGTGATGTTCCTCTGAGGGTATGAATGTGATGTTCCTCTGAGGGTATGAATGTGATGTTTCTCTGAGGGTTTGAATGTGATGTTCCTCTGGTGTTGAGGGTATGAATGTGATGTTCCTCTGGTGTTGAGGGTATGAATGTGATGTTCCTCTGGTGTTGAGGGTATGAATGTGATGTTCCTCTGAGGGTTTGAATGTGATGTTCCTCTGGTGTTGAGGGTATGAATGTGATGTTCCTCTGAGGGTTTGAATGTGATGTTCCTCTGGTGTTGAGGGTATGAATGTGATGTTCCTCTGGTGCTGAGGGTTTGAATGTGATGTTCCTCTGGTGTTGAGGGTTTGAATGTGATGTTCCTCTGGTGTTGAGGGTATGAATGTGATGTTCCTCTGGTGCTGAGGGTTTGAATGTGATGTTCCTCTGGTGTTGAGGGTATGAATGTGATGTTCCTCTGAGGGTTTGAATGTGATGTTCCTCTGGTGCTGAGGGTTTGAATGTGATGTTCCTCTGGTGCTGAGGGTATGAATGTGATGTTCCTCTGAGGGTATGAATGTGATGTTCCTCTGAGGGTATGAATGTGATGTTCCTCTGGTGCTGAGGGTATGAATGTGATGTTCCTCTGGTGCTGAGGGTATGAATGTGATGTTCCTCTGAGGGTATGAATGTGATGTTCCTCTGAGGGTATGAATGTGATGTTCCTCTGGTGCTGAGGGTATGAATGTGATGTTCCTCTGAGGGTATGAATGTGATGTTCCTCTGAGGGTATGAATGTGATGTTCCTCTGAGGGTATGAATGTGATGTTCCTCTGAGGGTTTGAATGTGATGTTCCTCTGAGGGTTTGAATGTGATGTTCCTCTGACGCTGAGGGTTTGAATGTGATGTTCCTCTGAGGGTATGAATGTGATGTTCCTCTGGTGTTGAGGGTATGAATGTGATGTTCCTCTGGTGTTGAGGGTTTGAATGTGATGTTCCTCTGGTGTTGAGGGTATGAATGTGATGTTCCTCTGGTGCTGAGGGTTTGAATGTGATGTTCCTCTGACGCTGAGGGTTTGAATGTGATGTTCCTCTGACGCTGAGGGTTTGAATGTGATGTTCCTCTGGTGCTGAGGGTATGAATGTGATGTTCCTCTGGTGCTGAGGGTTTGAATGTGATGTTCCTCTGGTGTTGAGGGTTTGAATGTGATGTTCCTCTGATGTTGAGGGTTTGAATGTGATGTTCCTCTGGTGCTGAGGGTATGAATGTGATGTTCCTCTGACGCTGAGGGTATGAATGTGATGTTCCTCTGGTGTTGAGGGTATGAATGTGATGTTCCTCTGAGGCTGAGGGTATGAATGTGATGTTCCTCTGACGCTGAGGGTGTGAATGTGATGTTCCTCTGGGGCTGAGGGTTTGAATGTGATGTTCCTCTGGTGTTGAGGGTTTGAATGTGATGTTCCTCTGGTGCTGAGGGTATGAATGTGATGTTCCTCTGACGCTGAGGGTTTGAATGTGATGTTCCTCTGGTGTTGAGGGTATGAATGTGATGTTCCTCTGACGCTGAGGGTGTGAATGTGATGTTTCTCTGAGGGTGTGAATGTGATGTTCCTCTGGTGCTGAGGGTATGAATGTGATGTTTCTCTGAGGGTGTGAATGTGATGTTCCTCTGACGCTGAGGGTGTGAATGTGATGTTTCTCTGAGGGTATGAATGTGATGTTCCTCTGGTGCTGAGGGTATGAATGTGATGTTCCTCTGGTGCTGAGGGTATGAATGTGATGTTCCTCTGACGCTGAGGGTGTGAATGTGATGTTCCTCTGGGGCTGAGGGTGTGAATGTGATGTTCCTCTGGGGCTGAGGGTATGAATGTGATGTTCCTCTGAGGGTATGAATGTGATGTTCCTCTGACGCTGAGGGTATGAATGTGATGTTCCTCTGGGGCTGAGGGTGTGAATGTGATGTTCCTCTGGGGCTGAGGGTATGAATGTGATGTTCCTCTGAGGGTATGAATGTGATGTTCCTCTGGTGCTGAGGGTATGAATGTGATGTTCCTCTGACGCTGAGGGTATGAATGTGATGTTCCTCTGGGGCTGAGGGTGTGAATGTGATGTTCCTCTGGGGCTGAGGGTATGAATGTGATGTTCCTCTGAGGGTGTGAATGTGATGTTCCTCTGGGGCTGAGGGTATGAATGTGATGTTCCTCTGACGCTGAGGGTATGAATGTGATGTTCCTCTGACGCTGAGGGTATGAATGTGATGTTCCTCAGAGGGTTTGAATGTGATGTTCCTCTGAGGGTATGAATGTGATGTTCCTCTGGTGTTGAGGGTATGAATGTGATGTTCCTCTGGTGTTGAGGGTGTGAATGTGATGTTCCTCTGGTGCTGAGGGTATGAATGTGATGTTCCTCTGGTGTTGAGGGTGTGAATGTGATGTTCCTCTGGTGTTGAGGGTGTGAATGTGATGTTCCTCTGGTGCTGAAGGTGTGAATGTGATGTTCCTCTGGTGTTGAGGGTATGAATGTGATGTTCCTCTGACGCTGAGGGTGTGAATGTGATGTTCCTCTGGTGCTGAGGGTTTGAATGTGATGTTCCTCTGAGGGTATGAATGTGATGTTCCTCTGGTACTGAGGGTATGAATGTGATGTTCCTCTGACGCTGAGGGTGTGAATGTGATGTTCCTCTGGTGCTGAAGGTGTGAATGTGATGTTCCTCTGGTGTTGAGGGTATGAATGTGATGTTCCTCTGACGCTGAGGGTGTGAATGTGATGTTCCTCTGGTGTTGAGGGTATGAATGTGATGTTCCTCTGGTGTTGAGGGTGTGAATGTGATGTTCCTCTGGTGCTGAGGGTATGAATGTGATGTTCCTCTGGTGTTGAGGGTGTGAATGTGATGTTCCTCTGGTGTTGAGGGTGTGAATGTGATGTTCCTCTGGTGCTGAAGGTGTGAATGTGATGTTCCTCTGGTGCTGAGGGTATGAATGTGATGTTCCTCTGACGCTGAGGGTATGAATGTGATGTTCCTCTGACGCTGAGGGTGTGAATGTGATGTTCCTCTGGTGCTGAGGGTTTGAATGTGATGTTCCTCTGAGGGTATGAATGTGATGTTCCTCTGGTACTGAGGGTATGAATGTGATGTTCCTCTGGTGTTGAGGGTATGAATGTGATGTTCCTCTGGTGTTGAGGGTGTGAATGTGA
Organism: Gobius niger; assembly: GCF_951799975.1. Lineage (NCBI taxonomy): Eukaryota > Metazoa > Chordata > Actinopteri > Gobiiformes > Gobiidae > Gobius > Gobius niger. The sequence goes on along the minus strand of NC_136852.1, from coordinate 191,774 downwards.
TGTTCCTCTGAGGGTATGAATGTGATGTTCCTCTGGTGTTGAGGGTATGAATGTGATGTTCCTCTGACGCTGAGGGTGTGAATGTGATGTTCCTCTGGTGTTGAGGGTTTGAATGTGATGTTCCTCTGAGGGTATGAATGTGATGTTCCTCTGAGGGTTTGAATGTGATGTTCCTCTGGTGCTGAGGGTATGAATGTGATGTTCCTCTGAGGGTTTGAATGTGATGTTCCTCTGAGGGTATGAATGTGATGTTCCTCTGAGGGTATGAATGTGATGTTTCTCTGAGGGTTTGAATGTGATGTTCCTCTGAGGGTATGAATGTGATGTTTCTCTGAGGGTATGAATGTGATGTTCCTCTGACGCTGAGGGTATGAATGTGATGTTCCTCTGAGGGTATGAATGTGATGTTTCTCTGAGGGTTTGAATGTGATGTTCCTCTGAGGGTTTGAATGTGATGTTCCTCTGAGGGTATGAATGTGATGTTCCTCTGAGGGTATGAATGTGATGTTTCTCTGAGGGTTTGAATGTGATGTTCCTCTGAGGGTATGAATGTGATGTTCCTCTGACGCTGAGGGTATGAATGTGATGTTCCTCTGAGGGTATGAATGTGATGTTTCTCTGAGGGTTTGAATGTGATGTTCCTCTGAGGGTTTGAATGTGATGTTCCTCTGAGGGTATGAATGTGATGTTCCTCTGACGCTGAGGGTATGAATGTGATGTTCCTCTGAGGGTATGAATGTGATGTTCCTCTGACGCTGAGGGTATGAATGTGATGTTCCTCTGAGGGTATGAATGTGATGTTTCTCTGAGGGTTTGAATGTGATGTTCCTCTGAGGGTTTGAATGTGATGTTCCTCTGGTGTTGAGGGTATGAATGTGATGTTCCTCTGGTGTTGAGGGTTTGAATGTGATGTTCCTCTGACGCTGAGGGTATGAATGTGATGTTCCTCTGAGGGTTTGAATGTGATGTTCCTCTGAGGGTATGAATGTGATGTTCCTCTGAGGGTATGAATGTGATGTTCCTCTGGTGTTGAGGGTATGAATGTGATGTTCCTCTGAGGGTTTGAATGTGATGTTCCTCTGAGGGTATGAATGTGATGTTCCTCTGAGGGTATGAATGTGATGTTCCTCTGAGGGTATGAATGTGATGTTTCTCTGAGGGTTTGAATGTGATGTTCCTCTGGTGTTGAGGGTTTGAATGTGATGTTCCTCTGAGGGTATGAATGTGATGTTCCTCTGAGGGTATGAATGTGATGTTCCTCTGAGGGTTTGAATGTGATGTTCCTCTGACGCTGAGGGTATGAATGTGATGTTCCTCTGGTGTTGAGGGTTTGAATGTGATGTTCCTCTGACGCTGAGGGTTTGAATGTGATGTTCCTCTGAGGGTATGAATGTGATGTTCCTCTGAGGGTATGAATGTGATGTTCCTCTGAGGGTATGAATGTGATGTTCCTCTGAGGGTATGAATGTGATGTTTCTCTGAGGGTTTGAATGTGATGTTCCTCTGGTGTTGAGGGTATGAATGTGATGTTCCTCTGAGGGTTTGAATGTGATGTTCCTCTGACGCTGAGGGTATGAATGTGATGTTCCTCTGGTGTTGAGGGTATGAATGTGATGTTCCTCTGGTGCTGAGGGTTTGAATGTGATGTTCCTCTGGTGTTGAGGGTTTGAATGTGATGTTCCTCTGGTGCTGAGGGTTTGAATGTGATGTTCCTCTGGTGTTGAGGGTATGAATGTGATGTTCCTCTGGTGCTGAGGGTTTGAATGTGATGTTCCTCTGGTGTTGAGGGTATGAATGTGATGTTCCTCTGAGGGTTTGAATGTGATGTTCCTCTGGTGCTGAGGGTTTGAATGTGATGTTCCTCTGACGCTGAGGGTATGAATGTGATGTTCCTCTGAGGGTATGAATGTGATGTTTCTCTGAGGGTTTGAATGTGATGTTCCTCTGGTGTTGAGGGTATGAATGTGATGTTCCTCTGGTGTTGAGGGTTTGAATGTGATGTTCCTCTGGTGTTGAGGGTATGAATGTGATGTTCCTCTGAGGGTATGAATGTGATGTTCCTCTGACGCTGAGGGTTTGAATGTGATGTTCCTCTGGTGTTGAGGGTATGAATGTGATGTTCCTCTGAGGGTATGAATGTGATGTTCCTCTGGTGTTGAGGGTGTGAATGTGATGTTCCTCTGAGGGTTTGAATGTGATGTTCCTCTGAGGGTTTGAATGTGATGTTCCTCTGGTGCTGAGGGTTTGAATGTGATGTTCCTCTGAGGGTATGGATGTGATGTTCCTCTGACGCTGAGGGTTTGAATGTGATGTTCCTCTGGTGTTGAGGGTATGAATGTGATGTTCCTCTGGTGTTGAGGGTGTGAATGTGATGTTCCTCTGGTGCTGAGGGTATGAATGTGATGTTCCTCTGGTGCTGAGGGTATGAATGTGATGTTCCTCTGGTGTTGAGGGTATGAATGTGATGTTCCTCTGGTGCTGAGGGTATGAATGTGATGTTCCTCTGGTGCTGAGGGTTTGAATGTGATGTTCCTCTGGTGCTGAGGGTATGAATGTGATGTTCCTCTGGTGCTGAGGGTATGAATGTGATGTTCCTCTGGTGCTGAGGGTTTGAATGTGATGTTCCTCTGGTGCTGAGGGTATGAATGTGATGTTCCTCTGGTGCTGAGGGTATGAATGTGATGTTCCTCTGAGGGTTTGAATGTGATGTTCCTCTGGTGCTGAGGGTTTGAATGTGATGTTCCTCTGAGGGTTTGAATGTGATGTTCCTCTGAGGGTTTGAATGTGATGTTCCTCTGACGCTGAGGGTTTGAATGTGATGTTCCTCTGAGGGTATGAATGTGATGTTCCTCTGAGGGTTTGAATGTGATGTTCCTCTGAGGGTTTGAATGTGATGTTCCTCTGAGGGTTTGAATGTGATGTTCCTCTGAGGGTTTGAATGTGATGTTCCTCTGACGCTGAGGGTATGAATGTGATGTTCCTCTGACGCTGAGGGTATGAATGTGATGTTCCTCTGAGGGTATGAATGTGATGTTCCTCTGAGGGTATGAATGTGATGTTCCTCTGACGCTGAGGGTTTGAATGTGATGTTCCTCTGGTGTTGAGGGTATGAATGTGATGTTCCTCTGAGGGTATGAATGTGATGTTCCTCTGGTGTTGAGGGTGTGAATGTGATGTTCCTCTGAGGGTTTGAATGTGATGTTCCTCTGGTGTTGAGGGTATGAATGTGATGTTCCTCTGGTGCTGAGGGTATGAATGTGATGTTCCTCTGGTGCTGAGGGTATGAATGTGATGTTCCTCTGAGGGTTTGAATGTGATGTTCCTCTGAGGGTTTGAATGTGATGTTCCTCTGGTGCTGAGGGTTTGAATGTGATGTTCCTCTGAGGGTATGGATGTGATGTTCCTCTGAGGGTTTGAATGTGATGTTCCTCTGGTGCTGAGGGTTTGAATGTGATGTTCCTCTGGTGCTGAGGGTATGAATGTGATGTTCCTCTGAGGGTTTGAATGTGATGTTCCTCTGAGGGTTTGAATGTGATGTTCCTCTGGTGCTGAGGGTTTGAATGTGATGTTCCTCTGAGGGTATGGATGTGATGTTCCTCTGACGCTGAGGGTTTGAATGTGATGTTCCTCTGGTGTTGAGGGTATGAATGTGATGTTCCTCTGGTGTTGAGGGTGTGAATGTGATGTTCCTCTGGTGCTGAGGGTATGAATGTGATGTTCCTCTGGTGCTGAGGGTATGAATGTGATGTTCCTCTGGTGTTGAGGGTATGAATGTGATGTTCCTCTGTTGCTGAGGGTATGAATGTGATGTTCCTCTGGTGCTGAGGGTTTGAATGTGATGTTCCTCTGGTGCTGAGGGTATGAATGTGATGTTCCTCTGGTGCTGAGGGTATGAATGTGATGTTCCTCTGGTGCTGAGGGTTTGAATGTGATGTTCCTCTGGTGCTGAGGGTATGAATGTGATGTTCCTCTGGTGCTGAGGGTATGAATGTGATGTTCCTCTGAGGGTTTGAATGTGATGTTCCTCTGGTGCTGAGGGTTTGAATGTGATGTTCCTCTGGTGCTGAGGGTATGAATGTGATGTTCCTCTGAGGGTTTGAATGTGATGTTCCTCTGGTGCTGAGGGTTTGAATGTGATGTTCCTCTGGTGCTGAGGGTTTGAATGTGATGTTCCTCTGGGGCTGAGGGTTTGAATGTGATGTTCCTCTGAGGGTTTGAATGTGATGTTCCTCTGGTGTTGAGGGTATGAATGTGATGTTCCTCTGGTGCTGAGGGTATGAATGTGATGTTCCTCTGAGGGTTTGAATGTGATGTTCCTCTGGTGCTGAGGGTTTGAATGTGATGTTCCTCTGAGGGTTTGAATGTGATGTTCCTCTGAGGGTTTGAATGTGATGTTCCTCTGACGCTGAGGGTTTGAATGTGATGTTCCTCTGAGGGTTTGAATGTGATGTTCCTCTGAGGGTTTGAATGTGATGTTCCTCTGAGGGTTTGAATGTGATGTTCCTCTGAGGGTTTGAATGTGATGTTCCTCTGACGCTGAGGGTATGAATGTGATGTTCCTCTGACGCTGAGGGTTTGAATGTGATGTTCCTCTGACGCTGAGGGTTTGAATGTGATGTTCCTCAGTTCCTCTGGAGATGGGCGTGTTCCTTAGGGAGCACCTGAACTACTGGTACAGCCTGAAGGCGTATTACCTCGCCAAGACCACGGCCGACCTCCCCTTCCAGGTACTGCAGTACTTCATGTATCTGTGTACTGTAGGTAGTATTCCTACTGTTTTACTGCAGTATTTGAAGTACAGTCCCTTTTTAATCAAATTAAAGTTTCTAATATTTGGATCTCAACAAGGTCCAAGTGGAACTTCAACAAACGAAAGTGAGAAAAATCATCTAAACCTGAACGTCACAAACTCAAGTCATGACAGAGTGAAACCTCTGGTCCTAAATGTTTGATCAGCTGAAAACAAAAACTATTTCAGTTTATTTGTTTTCATTAAAAGCTTCACTCAAATGTTTTGTCTCACTCCCTTTTCTTCTTGTTGCAGATTAAAGTTCTATTAAAACCTTGTTAAGATCCAACCATTTATTGAGCTGATCTTAAGCTTTGGATCAGGACTGTACTTTAAATACTGCAGTATTTGAGGTTTGTGTGTACTGTAGGTAGTATTCCCGCTGCTGTACTGCAGTATCGTGTACTGGATGACGTCTCAGCCGCCGGACGCCGCACGGTTCTTCCTCTTCACCGCATTCGGAGTTTTAACGTCACTCGTCGCTCAGAGCCTGGGTCTGCTGATCGGAGCCGCCTCCACCTCACTACAGGTCACTACAGGTCACACTACGGGTCACTACAGGTCACACTACGGGTCACTACAGGTCACTACAGGTCACTACAGGTCACACTACAGGTCACTAGAGGTCACTACAGGTCACTACAGGTCACTACAGGTCACTAGAGGTCACACTGCAGGTCACTACAGGTCACTACAGGTCACTACAGGTCACTAGAGGTCACACTACAGGTCACTAGAGGTCACTACAGGTCACTACAGGTCACTACAGGTCACTACAGGTCACTAGAGGTCACACTACAGGTCACTAGAGGTCACACTACGGGTCACTACAGGTCACTACAGGTCACTACAGGTCACACTACAGGTCACTACAGGTCACTACAGGTCACACTACAGGTCACTAGAGGTCACTACAGGTCACTACAGGTCACACTACAGGTCACTAGAGGTCACTACAGGTCACTACAGGTCACTAGAGGTCACTACAGGTCACTACAGGTCACTACAGGTCACTACAGGTCACTAGAGGTCACACTACAGGTCACTAGAGGTCACACTACGGGTCACTACAGGTCACACTACAGGTCACTAGAGGTCACTACAGGTCACTACAGGTCACTACAGGTCACTACAGGTCACACTACAGGTCACTACAGGTCACTACAGGTCACTACAGGTCACACTACGGGTCACTACAGGTCACTACAGGTCACTACAGGTCACTAGAGGTCACACTACGGGTCACTACAGGTCACTACAGGTCACTACAGGTCACTACAGGTCACTACAGGTCACACTACAGGTCACTACAGGTCACACTACAGGTCACTACAGGTCACTACAGGTCACTACAGGTCACTACAGGTCACTACAGATCACTGCAGGTCACTACAGGTCACACTACAGGTCACTACAGGTCACTACAGGTCACTACAGGTCACTACAGGTCACTACAGGTCACTGCAGGTCACTACAGGTCACACTACAGGTCACTACAGGTCACTACAGGTCACTACAGGTCACTACAGGTCACTACAGGTCACTACAGATCACTGCAGGTCACTACAGGTCACACTACAGGTCACTACAGGTCACTACAGGTCACTACAGGTCACTACAGGTCACTACAGATCACTGCAGGTCACTACAGGTCACACTACAGGTCACTACAGGTCACTACAGGTCACTACAGGTCACTACAGATCACTGCAGGTCACTACAGGTCACACTACAGGTCACTACAGGTCACTACAGGTCACTACAGGTCACTACAGGTCACTACAGGTCACTACAGATCACTGCAGGTCACTACATGTCACACTACATGTCACACTACAGGTCACTACAGGTCACTACAGGTCACTACAGGTCACTACAGGTCACTGCAGGTCACTACAGGTCACTACAGGTCACTACAGGTCACTACAGGTCACTACAGGTCACTACTGGTCACTGCAGGTCACTACAGGTCACTACAGATCACTACAGGTCACTACAGGTCACTACAGGTCACTGCAGGTCACTACAGGTCACTACAGGTCACTACAGGTCACTACAGGTCACTACAGGTCACTACAGGTCACTACAGGTCACTACAGATCACTGCAGGTCACTACATGTCACACTACAGGTCACTACAGGTCACTACAGGTCACTACAGGTCACTACAGGTCACTACAGGTCACTGCAGGTCACTACAGGTCACTACAGGTCACTACAGATCACTACAGGTCACTACAGGTCACTGCAGGTCACACTACAGGTCACACTACGGGTCACTACAGGTCACTACAGGTCACTACAGGTCACTGCAGGTCACTACAGGTCACTACAGGTCACTACAGGTCACTACAGGTCACTGCAGGTCACACTACAGGTCACACTACGGGTCACTACAGGTCACTACAGGTCACTACAGGTCACTGCAGGTCACTACAGGTCACACTACAGGTCACTGCAGGTCACCACAGGTCACTGCAGGTCACTACAGGTCACTACAGGTCACACTACAGGTCACTACAGGTCACTACAGGTCACACTACAGGTCACACTACGGGTCACTACAGGTCACTACAGGTCACTACAGGTCACTACAGGTCACTAGAGGTCACACTACGGGTCACTACAGGTCACTACAGGTCACTAGAGGTCACACTACAGGTCACTACAGGTCACTACAGGTCACTACAGGTCACTAGAGGTCACACTACGGGTCACTACAGGTCACTACAGGTCACTAGAGGTCACACTACGGGTCACTACAGGTCACTACAGGTCACTAGAGGTCACACTACGGGTCACTACAGGTCACTGCAGGTCACTGCAGGTCACACTACGGGTCACTACAGGTCACTACAGGTCACTAGAGGTCACACTACGGGTCACTACAGGTCACTGCAGGTCACACTACAGGTCACTAGAGGTCACACTACGGGTCACTACAGGTCACTACAGGTCACTAGAGGTCACACTACAGGTCACTACAGGTCACTGCAGGTCACACTACAGGTCACTACAGGTCACTAGAGGTCACACTACGGGTCACTACAGGTCACTGCAGGTCACTAGAGGTCACACTACGGGTCACTACAGGTCACTACAGGTCACTAGAGGTCACACTACGGGTCACTACAGGTCACTGCAGGTCACACTACAGGTCACTAGAGGTCACACTACGGGTCACTACAGGTCACTGCAGGGTCACTACAGGTCACACTACGGGTCACTACAGGTCACTAAAGGTCACTACAGGTCACACTACAGGTCACACTGCAGGTCATTACAGGTCACACTACAGGTCACTACAGGTCACTACAGGTCAAACTACAGGTCACTACAGGTCACTACAGGTCACTGCAGGTCACTATAGATCACTACAGGTCACTACAGGTCACACTACTGGTCACTGCAGGTCACTACAGGTCACTACAGGTCACTATAGATCACTACAGGTCACTACAGGTCACTGCAGGTCACTATAGATCACTACAGATCACTGCAGGTCACTACAGGTCACACTACAGGTCACTGCAGGTCACTACAGGTCACACTACAGGTCACTACAGGTCACTGCAGGTCACTGTAGATCACTACAGGTCACTACAGGTCACTACAGGTCACTACAGGTCACTACTGGTTACTACAGGTCACACTGCAGGTCATTACAGGTCACACTACAGGTCACTACAGGTCACTGCAGGTCACTACAGGTCACTACAGGTCACTACAGGTCACACTGCAGGTCACTACAGGTCACTACAGGTCACACTACAGGTCACTACAGGTCACTACTGGTCACTACAGGTCACACTGCAGGTCATTACAGGTCACACTACAGGTCACTACAGGTCACTGCAGGTCACTACAGGTCACTACTGGTCACTACAGGTCACTGCAGGTCACTACAGGTCACTACTGGTCACTACAGGTCACACTGCAGGTCACTACAGGTCACTACAGGTCATACTACAGGTCACTACAAATCATACTACAGGTCACTACAGGTCACTACAAGTCATACTACAGGTCACTACAGGTCATACTACAGGTCACTACAAGTCACACTACAGGTCACTGCAGGTCAGGGAACTTAACACAGTGCAATGTTAAAATACTGGCCGCCCATATATGGAGTGTTTCCTGTAGTTTAGTCCGACCTGAGTCTCTTCTCGCCGCAGGTGGCCACGTTCTGTGGTCCAGTGACCGCCATCCCCGTGCTGCTGTTCTCCGGGTTCTTCGTGAGCTTCGACACCATCCCCTGGTACCTGCAGTGGATGTCCTACTGCTCCTACGTCAGGTCAGAGTCTCCTACATCAGGTCAGAGTCTCCTACATCAGGTCAGAGTCTCCTACTGCTCCTACATCAGGTCAGAGTCTCCTACTGCTCCTTCATCAGGTCAGAGTCTCCTACATCAGGTCAGAGTCTCCTACTGCTCCTACGTCAGGTCAGTCTCCTACTGCTCCTACGTCAGGTCAGAGTCTCCTACATCAGGTCAGAGTCTCCTACTGCTCCTACATCAGGTCAGAGTCTCCTACTGCTCCTTCATCAGGTCAGAGTCTCCTACATCAGGTCAGAGTCTCCTACATCAGGTCAGAGTCTCCTACATCAGGTCAGAGTCTCCTACTGCTCCTACGTCAGGTCAGTCTCCTACTGCTCCTACGTCAGGTCAGAGTCTCCTACATCAGGTCAGAGTCTCCTACATCAGGTCAGAGTCTCCTACATCAGGTCAGAGTCTCCTACTGCTCCTACATCAGGTCAGAGTCTCCTACATCAGGTCAGAGTCTCCTACTGCTCCTTCATCAGGTCAGAGTCTCCTACATCAGGTCAGAGTCTCCTACTGCTCCTACGTCAGGTCAGTCTCCTACTGCTCCTACGTCAGGTCAGAGTCTCCTACATCAGGTCAGAGTCTCCTACATCAGGTCAGAGTCTCCTACATCAGGTCAGAGTCTCCTACTGCTCCTACATCAGGTCAGAGTCTCCTACTGCTCCTACGTCAGGTCAGTCTCCTACTGCTCCTTCATCAGGTCAGAGTCTCCTACATCAGGTCAGAGTCTCCTACATCAGGTCAGAGTCTCCTACATCAGGTCAGAGTCTCCTACATCAGGTCAGAGTCTCCTACTGCTCCTTCATCAGGTCAGAGTCTCCTACATCAGGTCAGAGTCTCCTACATCAGGTCAGAGTCTCCTACATCAGGTCAGAGTCTCCTACTGCTCCTACATCAGGTCAGAGTCTCCTACTGCTCCTACGTCAGGTCAGAGTCTCCTACTGCTCCTACATCAGGTCAGAGTCTCCTACATCAGGTCAGAGTCTCCTACTGCTCCTACATCAGGTCAGAGTCTCCTACATCAGGTCAGAGTCTCCTACTGCTCCTACGTCAGGTCAGTCTCCTACTGCTCCTACATCAGGTCAGAGTCTCCTACATCAGGTCAGAGTCTCCTACTGCTCCTTCATCAGGTCAGAGTCTCCTACTGCTCCTTCATCAGGTCAGAGTCTCCTACTGCTCCTACATCAGGTCAGAGTCTCCTACTGCTCCTTCATCAGGTCAGAGTCTCCTACATCAGGTCAGAGTCTCCTACTGCTCCTACATCAGGTCAGAGTCTCCTAATGCTCCTACGTCAGGTCAGAGTCTCCTAATGCTCCTACGTCAGGTCAGAGTCTCCTACATCAGGTCAGAGTCTCCTACATCAGGTCAGAGTCTCCTACTGCTCCTACATCAGGTCAGAGTCTCCTACTGCTCCTACATCAGGTCAGAGTCTCCTACATCAGGTCAGAGTCTCCTACTGCTCCTACATCAGGTCAGAGTCTCCTACTGCTCCTACATCAGGTCAGAGTCTCCTACATCAGGTCAGAGTCTCCTACTGCTCCTACATCAGGTCAGAGTCTCCTACTGCTCCTACGTCAGGTCAGAGTCTCCTACATCAGGTCAGAGTCTCCTACATCAGGTCAGAGTCTCCTACATCAGGTCAGAGTCTCCTACTGCTCCTACATCAGGTCAGAGTCTCCTACTGCTCCTACGTCAGGTCAGAGTCTCCTACTGCTCCTACATCAGGTCAGAGTCTCCTACATCAGGTCAGAGTCTCCTACTGCTCCTACATCAGGTCAGAGTCTCCTACATCAGGTCAGAGTCTCCTACATCAGGTCAGAGTCTCCTACTGCTCCTACATCAGGTCAGAGTCTCCTACATCAGGTCAGAGTCTCCTACATCAGGTCAGAGTCTCCTACTGCTCCTACATCAGGTCAGAGTCTCCTACATCAGGTCAGAGTCTCCTACTGCTCCTACATCAGGTCAGAGTCTCCTACTGCTCCTACATCAGGTCAGAGTCTCCTACTGCTCCTTCATCAGGTCAGAGTCTCCTACATCAGGTCAGAGTCTCCTACTGCTCCTACGTCAGGTCAGTCTCCTACTGCTCCTACGTCAGGTCAGAGTCTCCTACATCAGGTCAGAGTCTCCTACATCAGGTCAGAGTCTCCTACATCAGGTCAGAGTCTCCTACTGCTCCTACGTCAGGTCAGTCTCCTACTGCTCCTTCATCAGGTCAGAGTCTCCTACATCAGGTCAGAGTCTCCTACATCAGGTCAGAGTCTCCTACATCAGGTCAGAGTCTCCTACATCAGGTCAGAGTCTCCTACTGCTCCTACATCAGGTCAGAGTCTCCTACATCAGGTCAGAGTCTCCTACATCAGGTCAGAGTCTCCTACTGCTCCTACATCAGGTCAGAGTCTCCTACTGCTCCTACATCAGGTCAGAGTCTCCTACTGCTCCTTCATCAGGTCAGAGTCTCCTACATCAGGTCAGAGTCTCCTACTGCTCCTACGTCAGGTCAGTCTCCTACTGCTCCTACGTCAGGTCAGAGTCTCCTACATCAGGTCAGAGTCTCCTACATCAGGTCAGAGTCTCCTACATCAGGTCAGAGTCTCCTACTGCTCCTACGTCAGGTCAGTCTCCTACTGCTCCTTCATCAGGTCAGAGTCTCCTACATCAGGTCAGAGTCTCCTACATCAGGTCAGAGTCTCCTACATCAGGTCAGAGTCTCCTACATCAGGTCAGAGTCTCCTACTGCTCCTTCATCAGGTCAGAGTCTCCTACATCAGGTCAGAGTCTCCTACATCAGGTCAGAGTCTCCTACATCAGGTCAGAGTCTCCTACTGCTCCTTCATCAGGTCAGAGTCTCCTACTGCTCCTTCATCAGGTCAGAGTCTCCTACTGCTCCTTCATCAGGTCAGAGTCTCCTACTGCTCCTTCATCAGGTCAGAGTCTCCTACATCAGGTCAGAGTCTCCTACTGCTCCTTCATCAGGTCAGAGTCTCCTACTGCTCCTACGTCAGGTCAGAGTCTCCTAATGCTCCTACGTCAGGTCAGAGTCTCCTACATCAGGTCAGAGTCTCCTACATCAGGTCAGAGTCTCCTACTGCTCCTACATCAGGTCAGAGTCTCCTACATCAGGTCAGAGTCTCCTACTGCTCCTACATCAGGTCAGAGTCTCCTACTGCTCCTACGTCAGGTCAGAGTCTCCTACATCAGGTCAGAGTCTCCTACATCAGGTCAGAGTCTCCTACATCAGGTCAGAGTCTCCTACATCAGGTCAGAGTCTCCTACATCAGGTCAGAGTCTCCTACTGCTCCTACATCAGGTCAGAGTCTCCTACTGCTCCTACGTCAGGTCATCAAACCATTTGACCCATAGTTCTTACATACTGCAGTACTCTGACAGTATAGTACTTACATACTGCAGTACTCTGACAGTATAGTACTTACATACCGCAGTACTCTGACAGTATAGTACTTACATACCGCAGTACTCTGACAGTATAGTACTTACATACTGCAGTACTCTGACAGTATAGTACTTACATACTGCAGTACTCTGACAGTATAGTACTTACATACTGCAGTACTCTGACAGTATAGTACTTACATACTGCAGTACTCTGACAGTATAGTACTTACATACTGCAGTACTCTGACAGTATAGTACTTACATACCGCAGTACTCTGACAGTATAGTACTTACATACTGCAGTACTCTGACAGTATAGTACTTACATACTGCAGTACTCTGACAGTATAGTACTTACATACTGCAGTACTCTGACAGTATAGTACTTACATACTGCAGTACTCTTACAGTATAGTACTTACATACTGCAGTACTCTGACAGTATAGTACTTGCATACAGCAGTACTCTGACAGTATAGTACTTACATACTGCAGTACTCTGACAGTATAGTACTTACATACTGCAGTACTCTGACAGTATAGTACTCACATACTGCAGTACTCTGACAGTACTCTGACAGTATAGTACTTGCAGTACTGCAGTACTCTGACAGTATAGTACTCACATACTGCAGTACTCTGACAGTACTCTGACAGTATAGTACTTGCAGTACTGCAGTACTCTGACAGTATAGTACTCACATACTGCAGTACTCTGACAGTATAGTACTCACATACTGCAGTACTGCAGTACTCTGACAGTATAGTACTTACATACTGCAGTACTCTGACAGTATAGTACTCACATACTGCAGTACTCTGACAGTATAGTACTCACATACTGCAGTACTGCAGTACTCTGACAGTATAGTACTTACATACTGCAGTACTCTGACAGTATAGTACTCACATACTGCAGTACTCTGACAGTATAGTACTCACATACTGCAGTACTGCAGTACTCTGACAGTATAGTACTTACATACCGCAGTACTCTGACAGTATAGTACTTACATACCGCAGTACTCTGACAGTATAGTACTTACATACTGCAGTACTCTGACAGTATAGTACTCACATACTGCAGTACTGCAGTACTCTGACAGTATAGTACTTACATACCACAGTACTCTGACAGTATAGTACTTGCAGTACTGCAGTACTCTGACAGTATAGTACTCACATACTGCAGTACTCTGACAGTACTCTGACAGTATAGTACTCACATACTGCAGTACTCTGACAGTACTCTGTATGCAGGTACGGCTTCGAGGGCGTGATCTTGTCCATCTACGGTCTGGATCGCGCTGACCTTCACTGCGACGCCGGCGACACGTGTCACTTCCTGCGCTCGACCGCCATCTTGGAGGAGCTGGACATGGGCGGGGCCGAGCTGAGCAGCGACTTCCTGGTCCTCAGCGCCTTCTTCCTGTCACTGCGTGTGCTCGCCTACTTCGTACTGCGCTACAAGATCCACGCGCAGCGGTGACGCCCCTCCAGGCCACAGGGGGCGCTGCCATCGGAGCTGGATGACGCCCCTCCAGGCCACAGGGGGCGCTGCCATCTCAGCTGGATGACGCCCCTCCAGGCCAGAGGGGGCGCTGCCATCTCAGCTGGATGACGCCCCTCCAGGCCACAGGGGGCGCTGCCATCTCAGCTGGATGACGCCCCTCCAGGCCACAGCGGGCGCTGCCATCTCAGCTGGATGACGCCCCTCCAGGCCACAGGGGGCGCTGCCATCTCAGCTGGATGACGCCCCTCCAGGCCACAGGGGGCGCTGCCATCTCAGCTGGATGACGCCCCTCCAGGCCACAGGGGGCGCTGCCATCTCAGCTGGATGACGCCCCTCCAGGCCACAGGGGGCGCTGCCATCTCAGCTGGATGATGCCCCTCCAGGCCACAGGGGGCGCTGCCATCTCAGCTGGATGACGCTCCTCCAGGCCACAGGGGGCGCTGCCATCTCAGCTGGATGACGCCCCTCCAGGCCAGAGGGGGCGCTGCCATCTCAGCTGGATGACGCCCCTCCAGGCCAGAGGGGGCGCTGCCATCGGAGCTGGATGACGCCCCTCCAGGCCACAGCGGGCGCTGCCATCTCAGCTGGATGACGCCCCTCCAGGCCAGAGGGGGCGCTGCCATCTCAGCTGGATGACGCCCCTCCAGGCCACAGGGGGCGCTGCCATCTCAGCTGGATGACGCCCCTCCAGGCCAGAGGGGGCGCTGCCATCTCAGCTGGATGACGCCCCTCCAGGCCACAGGGGGCGCTGCCATCTCAGCTGGATGACGCTCCTCCAGGCCACAGGGGGCGCTGCCCTCGGAGCTGGACTCTGAGTGGCTGAAATAAGAATAAAGGATTTGTAAACTCTAAACTGACTCTGGGTTTGTCCTTTTCCCACAAATGTTCAAATGTGCTTTATTTTATTTCATTTATGTGTCTGTGATTCAGCTACAACAGCGCCCCCTGCTGACAAAGGAATATGGATCGCCTCAATATTGCTCCCACAGGTCAAGTCACATCTTTACGGAGCTTAATAGTACTACTACTATTACTAGTATACTTTATCTTAATTTTATACTTTAACTTAACTTTATACTTTAACTTAACTTTATACTTTAACTTAACTCTATACTTTATCTTAACTTTATACTATACTTTTATTACTTTAACTTAACTTTATACTTTAACTTAACTTTATACCATAAACTTTTATTACTTTAACTTAACTTTATACTTTAACTTAACTTTATACTTTAACTTAACTTAACTTTATACTTTAACTTAACTTTATACTTTAACTTAACTTTATACTTTAACTTAGCTTAACTTTATACTTTAACTCAACTTTATACTTTAACTCAACTTTATACTTTAACTTTATACTTTAACTTAACTTTATACTTTATCTTAACTTTATACTTTAACTTAACTTAACTTTATACTTTAACTTAACATTATACTTTAACTTAACTTTATACTTTAGCTTAACTTTATACTTTAACTTAACTTTATACTTTAACTTAACTTAACTTTATACTTTAACTTAACTTTATACTTTAACTTAACTTTATACTTTAACTTAACTTTATACTTTAACTTAACTTAACTTTATACTTTAACTTAACATTATACTTTAACTTAACTTTATACTTTAGCTTAACTTTATACTTTAACTTAACATTATACTTTAACTTAACTTTATACTTTAACTTAACTTTATACTTTAACTTAACTTTATACTTTAACTTAACTTTATACTTTAACTTAACTTAACTTTATACTTTAACTTAACTTTATACTTTAACTTAACTTTATACTTTAACTTAACTTCATACTTTAACTTAACTTAACTGTATACTTTAACTTAACTTTATACTTTAACTTAACTTTATACTTTAACTTAACTTTATACTTTAACTTAACTTTATACTTTAACTTAACTTCATACTTTAACCCTCGTGTGGCCTTCGCGGGTCTTTTAGACCCGCTGTCATGTTCCGGGCATTTGGATGCAAGGTGACACAAGGGGGCGCTCTTCCAACCTTCTCAGTGTAAATGTGAGTTGACTTTCTTCAGAGTTAGACTTTAGGTCAGACACCGTGAGTGACAGTAACATGAGGCTAAATACAGTGAGCTCTTTGTTTCCAGTAAAAAGGCTGAGGCCTCATTGCTCTTCAGTCACAGACTGAGAAGTGAAGAAGGAAGTCATGGAGCTTCTGCTTTAGACAGAACTTCAGACTTCTGCTGCATGTAGGGGTCATATTACATCATATCAAATGTTGTAATCTGTAAAGCACTTTGTGATTCCTTTTGATATGCAAATGGCTTTATAAATAAAGATTGATTGATCATAATCTGAAACTCAAATCTGTAGTAAAAACATAATATATGGAAATAATTATTACAATTACAAAAAGAAAAATATTTGAAAATCATCTAATCAAAAAAATAGTTTTATTTACTCTCATTCTAAAGAAAAGAAAAAAAACCTAACCATTTGTATCTGCTGTAAAGTCATGTTTGTCCCAGTTCCTCTGAGTCGTGGTGGGTCATGGTGGACCATGACAGATGTGGACAGGACTGTGGTAGATCTACTTTTACTTTGGAGAAAACAATTACTATAGTAATTGTTGAAAAAATGAACCTCCTTCTGTAACATCTATCCACATCAGTCCTGCTGCACCATGACTCAGAGGAACAGGGTCAAACATGACTTTACAGCAGATACAAATGGTTAGGGTTTGTTTGGGTTTTCTTTTTTAGAATGAGTTTTTTTTTTTTAATACAGCATTTTTGTAATTATTTTCCATATATTATGTTTTCACTGCAGATTTGAGTTTCAGAATATGATCAATCAATCAATCAATCAACCTTTATTTATAAAGCACTTTGCATACCGAAAGGTATCACAAAGTGCTTTACAGATTACAACATTTGACATGACATAATATAACCCCTACATGCAGCAGAAGTCTGAATTTCTGTCTAAAGCAGAAGCTCCATGACTTCCTTCTTCACTTCTCAGTCTGTGACTGAAGAGCAATGAGGCCTCAGCCTTTTTACTGCAAACAAAGAGCTCACTGTATTTAGCCTCATGTTACTGTCACTCATGGTGTCTGACCTAAAGTCTCACTCTGAAGAAAGTCAACTCACATTTGTTGGAAGGGCGCCCCCTTGTGTCACCTTGCATCCAAATGCCCGGAACATGCCAGCGGGTCAAAAAGACCCGCGAAGGCGACACGAGGGTTAACTTAACTTTATACTTTAACTTAACTTTATACTATAACTTAACTTTATACTTTAACTTAACTTTATATTTTAACTTAACTTCATACTTTAACTTAACTTTATACTTTAACTTAACTTTATACTATAACTTAACTTTATACTTTAACTTAACTTTATACTTTAACTTAACTTCATACTTTAACTTAACTTTATACTTTAACTTAACTTTATACTATAACTTAACTTTATACTTTAACTTAACTTTATACTTTAACTTAACTTTATACTTTAACTTAACTTTATACTTTAACTTAACTTTATACTTTAACTTAACTTTATACTATAACTTAACTTTATACTTTAACTTAACTTTATACTTTAACTTAACTTCATACTTTAACTTAACTTTATACTTTAACTTAACTTTATACTTTAACTTAACTTTATACTATAACTTAACTTCATACTTTAACTTAACTTTATACTATAACTTAACTTCATACTTTAACTTAACTTTATACTTTAACTTAACTTCATACTTTAACTTAACTTCATACTTTAACTTAACTTTATACTTTAACTTAACTTTATACTTTAACTGAACTTTATACTTTAACTTAACTTTATACTTTAACTTAACTTTATACTTTAACTTAACTTCATACTTTAACTTAACTTTATACTTTAACTTAACTTTATACTTTAACTTAACACTATACTTTAACTTAACTTAACTTTATACTTTAACTTAACTTAACTTTATACTTTAACTGAACTTTATACTTTAACTGAACTTTATACTTTAACTTAACTTTATACTTTAACTTTATACTTTAACTTTATACTTTAACTTTATACTTTAACTTAACTTTATACGTTAACTGAACTTTATACTTTAACTTTATACTTTAACTTAACTTTATACTTTAACTGAACTTTATACTTTAACTTAACTTTATACTTTAACTTTATACTTTTAACTTAACTTTATACTTTAACTTAACTTTTATACTTTAACTTAACTTTATACTTTAACTTAACTTTATACCATAAACTTAATTTACAGAAACAATTCAACGCATTTAAAAGAGTAAATGTTTCCATAATGTGGTGAGTGTGGTAAAGTTTCCATAATGTGGTGAGTGTGGTAAAATTTTCCATAATGCGGTGAGTGTGGTAAAGTTTCCATAATGTGGTGAGTGTGGTAAAGTTTCCATAATGTGGTGAGTGTGGTAAAGTTTCCTTAATGTGGTGAGTGTGGTAGAGTTTCCATAATGTGGAATCTCTTACCACACTAGGGTTATGGTAAAGTGGAAACTTTACCATAACCCTAGTGTGGTAAAGTTTTCCATAATGTGGTGAGTGTGGTAAAGTTTCCATAATGTGGTGAGTGTGGTAAAGTGTGGTGAGTGTAGTAAAGTTTCCATAATGTGGTGAGTGTGGTAAAGTTTCCATAACGTGGTGAGTGTGGTAAAGTTTTCCATAACGTGGTGAGTGTAGTAAAGTTTCCATATTGTGGTGAGTGTGGTAAAGTTTTCCATAATGTGGTGAGTGTGGTAAAGTTTTCCATAATGTGGTGAGTGTGGTAAAGTTTTCCATAATGTGGTGAGTGTAGTAAAGTTTCCATAATGTGGTGAGTGTAGTAAAGTTTCCATAACGTGGTGAGTGTGGTAAAGTTTCCATATTGTGGTGAGTGTGGTAAAGTTTCCATACTGTGGTGAGTGTAGTAAAGTTTCCATAATGTGGTGAGTGTAGTAAAGTTTCCATAACGTGGTGAGTGTGGTAAAGTTTCCATAATGTGGTGAGTGTGGTAAAGTTTCCATACTGTGGTGAGTGTGGTAAAGTTTCCATAACGTGGTGAGTGTGGTAAAGTTTCCATACTGTGGTGAGTGTGGTAAAGTTTTCCATAATGTGGTGAGTGTGGTAAAGTTTTCCATAACGTGGTGAGTGTAGTAAAGTTTCCATAATGTGGTGAGTGTGGTAAAGTTTCCATAACGTGGTGAGTGTGGTAAAGTTTCCATCATGTGGTGAGTGTGGTAAAGTGTGGTGAGTGTGGTAAAGTTTCCATAACGTGGTGAGTGTGGTAAAGTTTTCCATAATGTGGTGAGTGTAGTAAAGTTTCCATAACGTGGTGAGTGTGGTAAAGTTTTCCATACTGTGGTGAGTGTGGTAAAGTTTTCCAAAATGTGGTGAGTGTGGTAAAGTTTTCCATAACGTGGTGAGTGTGGTAAAGTTTTCCATACTGTGGTGAGTGTGGTAAAGTTTCCATAACGTGGTGAGTGTGGTAAAGTTTTCCATACTGTGGTGAGTGTGGTAAAGTTTTCCATAACGTGGTGAGTGTGGTAAAGTTTTCCATAATGTGGTGAGTGTGGTAAAGTTTCCATAACGTGGTGAGTGTGGTAAAGTTTTCCATACTGTGGTGAGTGTGGTAAAGTTTTCCATAATGTGGTGAGTGTGGTAAAGTTTTCCATAACGTGGTGAGTGTAGTAAAGTTTCCATAATGTGGTGAGTGTGGTAAAGTTTTCCATAATGTGGTGAGTGTAGTAAAGTTTCCATAATGTGGTGAGTGTGGTAAAGTTTTCCATAATGTGGTGAGTGTGGTAAAGTTTTCCATAATGTGGTGAGTGTGGTAAAGTTTTCCATAACGTGGTGAGTGTAGTAAAGTTTCCATAATGTGGTGAGTGTGGTAAAGTTTTCCATAATGTGGTGAGTGTAGTAAAGTTTCCATAATGTGGTGAGTGTGGTAAAGTTTTCCATAATGTGGTGAGTGTAGTAAAGTTTTCCATAATGTGGTGAGTGTAGTAAAGTTTCCATAATGTGGTGAGTGTGGTAAAGTTTTCCATAATGTGGTGAGTGTGGTAAAGTTTTCCATAATGTGGTGAGTGTAGTAAAGTTTCCATAATGTGGTGAGTGTGGTAAAGTTTTCCATAATGTGGTGAGTGTAGTAAAGTTTCCATAATGTGGTGAGTGTGGTAAAGTTTTCCATAATGTGGTGAGTGTGGTAAAGTTTTCCATAACGTGGTGAGTGTGGTAAAGTTTCCATAATGTGGTGAGTGTAGTAAAGTTTCCATAACGTGGTGAGTGTAGTAAAGTTTCCATAATGTGGTGAGTGTGGTAATATTTTCCATAATGTGGTGAGTGTAGTAAAGTTTCCATAATGTGGTGAGTGTGGTAAAGTTTCCATAATGTGGTGAGTGTAGTAAAGTTTCCATAATGTGGTGAGTGTAGTAAAGTTTCCATAACGTGGTGAGTGTAGTAAAGTTTTCCATAATGTGGTGAGTGTGGTAAAGTTTCCCATAATGTGGTGAGTGTGGTAAAGTTTCCATAATGTGGTGAGTGTGGTAAAGTTTTCCATAATGTGGTGAGTGTAGTAAAGTTTCCATAACGTGGTGAGTGTGGTAAAGTTTTCCATAATGTGGTGAGTGTAGTAAAGTTTCCATAACGTGGTGAGTGTGGTAAAGTTTCCATAATGTGGTGAGTGTGGTAAAGTTTCCATAATGTGGTGAGTGTGGTAAAGTTTCCATAATGTGGTGAGTGTGGTAAAGTTTCCATAATGTGGTGAGTGTGGTAAAGTTTCCATACTGTGGTGAGTGTGGTAAAGTTTCCCATAATGTGGTGAGTGTGGTAAAGTTTTCCATAATGCGGTGAGTGTGGTAAAGTTTTCCATAATGTGGTGAGTGTGGTAAAGTTTCCATAACGTGGTGAGTGTGGTAAAGTTTCCATAACGTGGTGAGTGTGGTAAAGTTTTCATAATGCGGTGAGTGTGGTAAAGTTTCCATAATGTGGTGAGTGTGGTAATGTTTCCATAATGTGGTGAGTGTGGTAAAGTTTCCATACTGTGGTGAGTGTGGTAAAGTTTGGTAAACTTTTCCAGAATGAGGCAAATGTAAAGTTTTCAGAATGTGGCCAGTGTGGTAAAGTCCTGATTCGGGCCTGGTGCTTCCACATTTCGATATGATGTTTAATGATACTTGGTTTTGCAATTTTAAAAAGTGAAACAACATCACCAAAGAACTAAAGGTAAAAGTAAAGGTGCTTTATTTGTCATTAATAATAATTAATAAAAGTGCTAAGCAAAGCTCATTATACATAAACTATAACAAAATGTGCCCTCTGCATTTGACCCATCCCTCGACGCCACTGGACGACCAGTGGGGAGCAGTGGTGCTGCACCCGGGGTGGTACCTCCAGATGTGGAGCCAGGCTGGTGGTCGCTCAAAGTACATTCTAAAAGTGAAAATGAGCACCTGTAGCCACACGGTGAATGGAGAACTCAACATCACTGTCAATAAAGAGTGACTGGGGGACAATTGTTCAAAGTAAAGATCTTAAATTCACCAAACAAATTTAACATTTGAATTAAAACATCTTACTTTACACAACAGGTGAGCACATTTCCCCACGGCTGCACCAGGTCAGGAACCTCCTGGACGACTGAGGTTTGTCTTA
This sequence comes from Gobius niger, assembly GCF_951799975.1. NCBI lineage: Eukaryota > Metazoa > Chordata > Actinopteri > Gobiiformes > Gobiidae > Gobius > Gobius niger. The sequence continues at coordinate 170,096 of NC_136852.1, read as the reverse complement.
TGTTTGGGCCACAGTCGCTCAGCATCATCCACAAACTGACGAAGGACCAACACATTCAAACGTGAGACCAAAGGTATGTGACGAGTGTGGGATTTTAACACTGAAATCAAGACTATAATTCTGAGAAATATCTGCTTCGTGAAAAAATCCAAAACACTGGCTCCATCTGCAACTCCCGGACAAAGACTCAAGGATCAGGTCATGGGAACAAAGGGCTGGAAAGAAATGTGACAAAACGCCACTTATGTGTTGAAATGAAAAGAGGATTCACCTATTGTACATGTTTTTAGTGGTAGGGGAAACCGAAGTACCTGGAGGAAACCTACGCAGACACGGGGAGAACATGGAAACTCCACACAGAAAGGCCCCGTGCAGGTGGGAATCGAACCTGGGCCTTGTAGCTGTGCAGTACAAGTAATAATAATGTTTAATGCTGTTTACATTTGCATGTTCCAGAAACAGCTTTGTAACGTAATGGTGCAGTTGGACGTCGCCATGACGACATCAACAGTACAATGTTTCCAATAAACCACTTCCTGGTTCTTGGATCTTATGATGTCAGAGTTATTTCATAACAAACACAAGTCGTTTTGTTTTATTCAGAACAGTTTGTTTTCCTCACTTTGGAAACTCATGTTCGTCTTGTTTTGATGTTGTTTTGACCATTAGCCGTCATTAGCGCTCGTTAGCGCTCGTTAGCGCTCGTTAGCGCTCGTTAGCGCTCGTTAGCGCTCGTTGGCGCTCGTTAGTGCAGCCACTAACAGGTCCCCGAGGGTCAGGGGTCAAAGGTCCGATTCCCACAGTGCTAAATTAAGGAGCAGGACAAACAGCAGGGGGCCCCGGGGAGCAGAGCTTATGCAACAGTTTGATGTAAACAAAGAGGTCGGACGTCGCCATAGCAACATGGCGGCCATCTTTAACCCAGTGCAAAGTGAGCACATGTTTTGATCTATTTGAAGTTTAAGTTTTGTGCTCATGTGTCATTGTTGATATTAGAGTAACTATTATGGTACTACTACTATTACTATACTACTATTCAAATACTTAAATATGCTTATTGTATATGTACAAGATCTCTGAAAAACATGTGATGCGTGTTCTAAATGTTTATAATGCCCGAGGAAAATAATAATAATAATAATAATACATTTTATCTAAAAGCGCCTTTCAGAACAGCAAGGACACTGTACAATGGACACATTAAAAACATTAAAAACATTAAAAACAAGAGCAACAGAATAAAACAGAACACAAACAAACTATCATGAGTTATTTCCTCTGTTTGATCATTGGGACTGACCTCATGTCAGATCTGGTTTTTCAAATGTTTTTCCAGTTTCATCGGAGGCTCAGACTTTACCCTCAACTGGTTCAAATCATTCACTTTGTATTCATCAAATATAATGTTTGTTTTCGACTGTGAGAAAACAGCACATTCACCAGTGATGCTGTGAGTGCTGAGCCTGAGCCCTGCAGTGGTGGCACAGGGGTTAGCCTCGCTGCACCCTGAGCCCTGCAGTGGTGGCACAGGGGTTAGCCAGTCACAAGATGGACGCCACGTTTAGCCTCATGTTAAATACGTTTGGATGTAAAGTTTTCCAAATGTCTGGGCTCAGATAAAGAAGATACAAACACAGAATCTTTATTTATTCATTTCTTTGTTTATTGATCAGGGAGAAAACAGAGTCATGGCCCTGGTTCTACACAGTCAGAGACAACATTTATATGAAGCGTTTTCAAGGCCGACAGCATCTCCTCCTGGAAAGTCTGTGACTGAGATGATGGGGACCACAGCAGGGGCGGGACCACAGCAGGGGCGGGACTGAAAACCAGCCCTGGACTCTGGTCTGGCCCAAATCAGCGTAAATGCGACACTTCCACAAATACACATGTGAACCTCTGACCCCCCGCCTTCACCCAGAGCATTTTCCCCAGTTCGGCTTTGCCCAAATATAAAAGCTTCTTGACTGGAGAGCAGCACTGTGACGCCTCATTTGAAAGCTCAAATCTAGAAAAGTTACGGTAACGTTTTGTCACGTTGTCGCTGCATTTTTGTCATGTTTTAGTTGCTTTTCTGTCACTTTTTTGTCACTTTTCTGTCACTTTTTCTGTGTGTTTTCGTCTCTGGGGGTTTCATGTAATTGTTGTTTTTTCATCGCTTTTTTCATTGCTTTGCCGTCACGTTTTCGTCACATTTTGTTGTGTTTTTGTCACTTCTTTGCCACTTTTTTGTTGCTTTTCCAGCACATTTTTGTTTTTGGAGGCTTTTCTTTTAAGCTTTTAGATTTGGATAGAGCTGGGTCACGCCCGGGGGGTGAGGGTAAAGTGAGAGGCCAGACCGGTGGCCCTTCTGTGCTCTTCCAGAATACAGGACATATGGCCAGTCCGCCCCTGGACCACAGACAGAGCGGGACCACAGACAGAGCGGGACCACAGATGTTTAAAGCCCGTTTTAAAGTCTGAGTTCAGGAAGACCCGCCCGCTCCATTTGGCAAAGTCACGACCGAAGAGTCCCACAACTAAAAAGTGTAAAAGTGCATGTTCTCCGCCTTCTGCCCCGCCTGAAACAGACTCCGCCTTCTGCCCCGCCTGAAACAGACTCCGCCTTCTGCCCCGCCTGAAACAGACTCCGCCTTCTGCCCCGAGGGACTGGGAGAAGGACAAAGACTGAGTATTTTAGCTTTGAACCTGTCCAGCTGTTCCTGGATCTGTGAGGCGTCTCTGGTGAAGCTCAGTGTCCTTCAGGAGAGAGACTGAATCTAAACAACTGTGTTCCTCACTTACTGTGAGGCCAGAGACACAGGAGCAAAGAAATAAATAAATCAAAAATAAAATGGCGGCACGGTGGCGCAGTGGTTAGTGCTCTCGCTTCACAGCTAGAAGGTCCGGGTTCGATTCCCACCAGGGACGGGGCCTTTCTGTGTGGAGCATGTTCTCCTCGTGTCTGCGTAGGTTTCCTCCGGGTACTCTGGTTTCCCCTACCACTAAAAACATGCACAATAGGCCAGGATGAATGATGTGAGTGAATGTATGGTGGTGTCAGAGGGTCCGTGTGTAGTTGCGACAGCGCCTCTGACAGTCTCCACCAGGGGGCGCTGAAGCTACAAACGTAGTTTACACCGAGTGTGGAGTGAATGTACAAGTGTCTTCTTCTTCTAAATACACTAACCCTCCACGACCTTCATCACTGTGGAAACATGAGGCTGTAGGAGAAACACCCAAACAGAGACCCAGGCCATCAGAGACGTCCCAAACAGACCCAGGCCATCAGAGATGTCAGAGACAGAGACCCAGGCCATCAGAGACGTTAGAGACAGAGACCCAGGACATCAGAGACGTCCCAGACAGACCCAGGCCATCAGAGACGTCCCAAACAGAAACCCAGGACATCAGAGACGTCCCAAACAGAAACCCAGGCCACTCAGATACACTCAGGTCGGGAACATCACACACATGGATGAACTGAAATGATTTCTAAAGGAACATCATGAACACTTACAGGGGTGTGTGTAACTGATCGCATCTTTGTATTGACGAACCTTTGGAACTTTTTTGAGATGAACTGAAGGTTCTGAATCCTGAATTCACCAAAACATGACCTTCACTGAGAACCCGTCACATTTCCTGAACAGAGAACATGAAGTTCCCTCTTACAGACTCACAGTTTGAAGACCAGAGACAGGTTCTGTCCTCCCGCACTCGGAACCTCTTCTAAACGAACCAAAGGGAAAAGGATCCAAACTCCACGAAAACTGTCGTTCTGAGCTTTCAAATCGCAGAAGAAAAGGCTTCGTTTCGCTTCATCGTTTTATTTCATTCTTGTTTCTTCAAAGGTTACTGCAGTTCACGAGCTCCGCTGTGATTGGCCGTCGATGACGTCATGTTGGATCTGAAAGGGTTTAAGAGTGAGCTGCGAGTGACGACTGTCCCGGGGAGTTCTCTGACACTGAACTCCCTATTCTACATGTTTTATGCATCTTTCACCTGTGCTGCTTGAGTGAAAAGGTGGTTTCTCTGATCGTCACATTTGAAAAGCTCTTGTTCCTGAAGTAAACACGAGAAGCCTTTCATAAACGTGTTCTTTCATTTCAGTTTGACAAAAGGAAATAAGACATTCTGTGGAAACGGGACTAAAAGAAGACGATGTTTTGATCAGGTTTGGACGTGTGCAGACACTTATTATCTGAACATTTGTCTTTGTCAGAGGCTGATGCTCAGGCCAGTGTCTCCTTGACCGTCCAAGATTTCCAAAGTGAAGGAGACAAAGCTTTTGCAGCCGCGGGTCCTAAACTGTGGAAGACTTAAGACTCACAACACGAGCTGAGCATTATTCATACTTTTCTTCTCTTGTTTTATAGACTGTTGTGCTTAATGAAAGACAGTCTTTATTGTACCTGTGATCAGTGACGTGCACAGACATTATATGGACCTGATAATAAACTAGACTTTAGAGGACGATGTAGGGCCGTCACATCTGCACTCAAGATTAGCACAAACACAGAGAAGTGAGCAAAGGTACTATAGCCTACACTTACAATATCTGGTTTGTCAAAAATATCTTCAATAACAATAATCCTGGGCTCCTCCCACAGATGCAGTGTCCAGAACCCAGGCACCTCCTCACCTTCTCTCTCCTGTCTCACTCTGCTCTGGCCCTGGTCTACGCTCAGCCCTGACTGAGTCTGAGTAATACAGCTCATTTTCAGAACATTTTATAGCGACAAAACAGAACCGTGAAAGTGACTGACTTGTTCCCGCTGACTTTGTCCTGATCTCGACGTCCTCGCACTGACGGCCCTTTCGTTTCCTTTCCTTTTAATAATCCAGTCATGTCGCGCTGGCTCCTTCATAAAGTTATCGAATTTACTCCGTTCACTTTACTCCCGCGTCGTAGATGGGCTTTACCATCTTCTCAAACGCGGGAACATTAGCAGCGTCAGCGCCGCCGCGGCTCCAGAGGCAGAGGAGGAAGGAAGCGCCATTTGTAGTTGCTGAACATTTAAACTGTATTTTCAGCACATGTTGGCTCAGCAGGGCAAACATCTAAGAACAATAAAAGAAAGAGAAGGGCACCTAAAGGGCACAGGGCAGAGGGGCAGGTGCAGGTGCGGCAGGAGCAACACCTGGGCTGGATCTGTGCACGTCCCTGCCTCTGATGACTGTTTTGTAAATGTTCTTTCTGAATAAATGTGTCCTATATTTGACTTTACCAATGTGAACAAAATACAACTGCAAAAAATGGTCTTTTAAAAAAACACATTGTATATTTATATATTTGTTTAGGACCAAACCTAAACTCTGAAGACTTTAACTGTCCTCAAAGGTCCTCATGAGCTTTGACACACGACATCATCATTATTGTTATTCATTATTTCTCCTTCAGTGATGGGACTTTTTCACGCAAGGTGCAGTTACACGTATGACCTGAGGTGGCAGTAGTGAGAATAAAACGACAAACTTGCATCTAATCCCTTTAAATATTGGAGTGATTTCTGAAAGTGAGTTTGATCAAAGTGAAGTTTCCGTTTGTTCGTAAAGAAGAACTTCCCCGTCTGAGAAGTGACCTCTGTTGATTTGTTTCTCCACTGCTGAGTTTTGTTTCCGTGGCGTCAGTGGTCTGGCCGTTGCCGTGGTGATGACGAACTCCACGCTGCAGTACTTCCTCCTCACAGGCTTCGTGGATGTGGGGGCGCTGTGGCCGCTGTGCTTCGTGTTGACGCTGCTCCTCTTCGTGACGACCGTGTTTCTGAACGCCTTCTTAGCGGCGGTGATCACGACGCACCGGCCGCTGCATCAGCCCATGTTCCTGCTCACGTGCGCGCTCTTCGTGAACGAGCTGTACGGCAGCGCGGCGCTGTTCCCCTTCCTCCTGTCGCAGCTGCTGCAGGACGTGCACACCGTCCGCCCCGCCTTCTGCTTCCTGCTGATCTTCTGCCAGTACACCTACGCCACCATCGAGTTTGGCACGCTCGCCGCCATGGCCTACGACCGCTACCTGGCCATCTGCTGCCCCCTGCAGTACCACCGGCGCATGAGCGGCCGCAGGGTGCTGCTCCTGGTGGTGGCGGTGTGGGCGTACGCCTTCGCCCGCTGCTCCGTCACGCTGTCGCTGAACGCGCGGCTGACGTTCTGCGGGAACGTGCTGCGCGGCGTTTACCCGCGGAACTTCCTGATCGTGCGGCTGGCGTGCGGCGACACGCGGCTGAACAACATCTACGGGCTGACGGGCGTCGTCCTGTCCGCCGTGCTGCCGCTCGCCGCCATCGTCATGTCGTACCTGCAGATCCTCGCCGTGTGCCTGACCGGCTCCGGCCACACGAGGCACAAGGCGCTGAGCACGTGCACGCCGCACCTTCTGTCCGTGCTCAACTTCTGCTTCGGCTGCTCCTTCGACATCGTGGCGAGTCGCTTCGACCTGACGCTGCCCAGCGCGGCGGCCATGTTCTTCTCTCTGTACTACGCCCTGCTGCAGCCGCTGCTCACGCCGCTGCTGTACGGCCTCAACATGTCCAGCATCCGCCACACGTGCACACGGCTGCTGAGGGCGCACGTGAAGAGGCCCGAGGACATGTGAGTGCGCCTTAAATCACCTAAAATCACGGTGAAATAAAAAAATAACTGTTAAATCACCCAAAATCACTGTTAAATCATCTAAAATCACTGTTAAATCACCTAAAATCACTGATAAATCACCCAAAATCACTGTTAAATCACCTAAAATCACTGTTAAATCACCAAAATAACTCTTGAATCACTGTGAAATCACCTAAAATCACTGTGAAATCACCTAAAATAACTGTTAAATCACCTAAAATCACTGTTAAATAACTGTTAAATTACCTAAAATCACTGTTAAATCACTGTTAAATAACTGTTGAATTACCTAAAATCACTGTTAAATCACCTAAAATCACTGTTAAATCACCTAAAATCACTGTTAAATCACCTAAAATCACTGTTAAATCACCCAAAATCACTGTTAAATCACCTAAAATCACAGTTATATCACTTAAAATAACAGTTAAATCACCAAAATCACTGTTAAATCACCTAAAATCACTGTTAAATCACCTAAAATCACTGTTTAATAACTGTTAAATCACCTAAAATCACTGTTTAATAACTGTTAAATCACCTAAAATTACTGTTAAATCACCTAAAATTACTGTTAAATCACCTAAAATCACTGTTAAATCACCTAAAATAACAGTTAAATCACCTAAAATCACTGTTAAATCACCTAAAATCACTGTTAAATCACCTAAAATCACTGTTAAATCACCTAAAATCACTGTTAAATAACTGTTAAATCACCTAAAATTACTGTTTAATAACTGTTAAATCACCTAAAATCACTATCAAATAACTGTTAAATCACCTAAAATCACTGTTAAATAACCAAAATCACTGATGATGACTGTTTTCATCATAAAACAGCTGAATGAAATGGGCAGAGACTCTGCTGCTCATACTTTATTCTCATTTTAACACCATCACCAGAGTGTTTCTCAGGGCAGATCTTTGAACTCGATTTCATGTCACTGAAAATCAAGTGAGTTCTGGGAAATCCTAAACCTACATCATCGTGGATGAATCTCGCACTATGACGAACAGAGTTGGGTCAAAGCGTTTCCCAAATTAATTTGGATAAAACAACAACACATTTTCAGATCCATGTCATTCATCCCATTCTCTCCATGAAAAACATGTTTTAAACTCTGTTCAGAAGTAAAGCGAGTTTGTTCTCTGAGTGGTTTCCATGGCGCTGCTGCAGAGACCGTGGAAGGAGGGGCTTAGTCTTCTGTATAAACTGGGCAGGAGCTCGGGGCTGAGGGCAGGGGCCGAGGGCAGGACAGACCTGGGCCTGTTTCTCCAACACTGCAGTTTGAGATGTGGAAGATCTATGTCACCTCTAAACTCTGTAGCTGCTGAATTTCTTTTCCTGTCAATGTTCTCTCCTCTGAACCGTAACTTTGGACTGAAAAGTGGAGACGATGCTCTGCCTGAGAGGGAACACTGACACTTCAGACGCTGAACTCTGTGCCAGGGTTTGTTTCATGTGCAAAGAGCCTGTTGTTTTCTCTCTCATTGGTTTCTGGAAATGAATTTTTCTGTGTGAGTGTTCCAGTGTCAGGTGTAGGAGACAGGTGCAGATCGACAGGGTTTCAGAGGGGGTACAGGGGGTACAGGGGGTACAGGGGGTACAGGGAGCCTCAGTCCTCACAATGTGCTGCACTGATGTCCCGCTCTTTGTGACGCTCCTCTGTTTGAGGCCACTGTGATTTTAAATGTTCACCATCTCATTTCAATAAAAGGTGGAAGTTTCCAAGTCAAGGCTTTAAAAGGTTCTTTTGAGCTGCTCTTTGTGGTGAACTTGATCTCGATTGTTTCGTTCATTTATTTTGATTGATTTATCCTAAACAAGCTGAAGAATCAGCTCCAGCAGCTGCAGCGACACCAGGGAATCATAACTGTGAATGGAAAGAGTTTGTCTTTGCTCTGTGACGACAGGACTTTTCTGTATGATTTAAAAATGTCTTTTGAAATGAAAATATTCCGATGTGACGGCTCTCAGTGACGAGAGCTTTAGATGTTTGTAACAGGTTTCTTTCAGACGAAGGATTCTGGATTCTTCTTTGTCTCTGAACTCGGGCGTTTGAGCTGACATTTAAACAACTGTTTCTCTAGGACGTGACACAGAACCCTTAAACAAAGCTCAGACATTCCTCATTGTGCTCCAAAGCATGTGCTGCATTTACAGATGTGTCAGATGCCCTCCCGAAGAGAAGCTCTGTGATGGAATATTCCATTTTTAAATGTAGTTTATGGGAAGCACTTTGTAAATGAGCAAAACACATGAACTTGACCTTGATACAAACATCTCAGACTGACAAACATCTCGTCCCAATCGTACCCCTGTCTCCCCCCTCGTCCCCTCTCATCCCCTCATCCCCCCTTGTCCCCCTCGTCCTCCTCGTCCCCCTCGTCCCCTCTCATCCCCCTCATACCCCCTCTCATCCCCTCGTCCCTCCTCGTCCCCCCTCGTCCCCCTCGTCCCCCTCGTCCCCCTGGTCTACCTGGGGCGGGCCCAGAGGCTGGATGGGGAACTCCACGCTGCCGTACTTCTTCCTGGGCGCGTACCTGCAGCTGGGCGCGGTGCGGTACCTGTTGGTGGCGCTGTGCTCGCTGCTGTACACCCTGATCCTGCTGCTGAACTGGTTCCTGGTGGTGCTGATCGTGGCGGACCGCAGCCTGCACCGGCCCATGTACGTGTTTCTGTGCGGGCTGTTTGTGAACGAGCTGTACGGCAGCACGGGGCTGTTCCCGCTGCTGCTGCTGCAGTTACCACAGGACGTCCATGTGGTGGCGCCGGCGTTCTGCTTCCTCCAGATCTTCTGTCTCTACACGTACGCGCACGTGGAGTTCTGCAGCCTGGCGCTCATGTCGTACGACCGGTACCTGGCCATCTGCTGCCCCCTGCAGTACCAGGCCCGCATGACGCTGGGGCGGGCCGGCCTGCTGCTGCTGGGGGTGTGGCTCTACTCCTTCCTGAAGTTCCTGGTCACGATGGCGCTGAACCTGCGCCTCACCTACTGCGGGAACGTCCTGGACAGCGTGTACTGCCATAACTACCTGGTGGCGAAGCTGGCGTGCTCCGGGAGCCGCGTCAACAACATCTACGGCCTGTTTGGCACCGTGGTCGCCGTGCTGGTGCCGCTGCTGCCCATCCTCTTCTCCTACGGCCGCATCCTGAGGATCTGCTCCGGCGGCTCACGCCAAACGCGGCAGAAAGCGCTCAGCACGTGCACGCCGCAGCTCGTGTCGCTGCTCAACTTCACCTTCGGCTGCAGCTTCGAGATCCTGCAGAGCCGCTTCGACATGAGCGCCCTGCCGCCGGCGCTGCGCGTCCTGCTGTCCCTGTACTTCCTGCTCATCCAGCCCCTGCTCAACCCCCTGATGTACGGGCTGCAGATGAGCCGCATCCGCCAGGCCGCGCGCCGCCGGCTCTGGGGGGGCCAACGGGCCGCCAAGGAGGAGGCGTCCAATACTGACAACTAACCGCCACGCGCCGCCGGCTCTGGGGGGGGCGACGGGCCGCCAAGGGAGAGGCGTCCAATACTGACACGTGACCATGCCTTAAATCACCTACAATCACTATTAAATCACCTAAAACCACTGTTAAATCACTGTTAAATTACCTGAAATCACTGGTGAATAACTGTTAAACCACCTAAAACTACTGTTAAATCACATAAAATCACTGTTAAATCACCAAAATAACTTAAATCACCTAAAATCCCTGATAAATAACGCTTAAATCACCAAAATAACTTAAATCACCTAAAATCCCTGATAAATAACGCTTAAATCACCAAAATAACTGTTAAATAACTGTTAAATCACCTAAAATCACTGTCAAATCACTGTTAAATCACCAAAATAACTGTTAAACCACCTAAAACTACTGTTAAATCACATAAAATCACTGTTAAATCACCAAAATAACTTAAATCACCTAAAATCCCTGATAAATAACGCTTAAATCACCAAAATAACTGTTAAATAACTGTTAAATCACCTAAAATCACTGTCAAATCACTGTTAAATCACCAAAATAACTGTTAAATCACCTAAAATCACTGTTAAATCACTGTTAAATCACCAAAATAACTGTTAAATCACCTAAAATCATTGTTAAAAAACGGTTAAATCACCCAAAATCACTGTTAAATCACTGTTAAATCACCAAAATAACTGTTAAATCACCTAAAATCATTGTTAAAAAACGGTTAAATCACCCAAAATCACTGTTAAATCACTGTTAAATCACCAAAATCACTGTTAAATCACTGTTAAATCACCAAAATAACTGTTAAATCACCTAAAATCACTGTTAAATCACTGTTAAATCACCAAAATAACTGTTAAATCACCTAAAATCATTGTTAAAAAACGGTTAAATCACCCAAAATCACTGTTAAATCACCGTTAAATCACCAAAATAACTGTTAAATCACCTAAAATCATTGTTAAAAAACGGTTAAATCACCCAAAATCACTGTTAAATCACTGTTAAATCACCAAAATCACTGTTAAATCACTGTTAAATCACCAAAATAACTGTTAAATCACCGAAAATCATTGTTAAAAAACGGTTAAATCACCCAAAATCACTGTTAAATCACTGTTAAATCACCCAAAATCACTGTTAAATCACCAAAATAACTGTTAAATCACTGTTAAATCACCAAAATAACTGTTAAATCACTGTTAAATCACCAAAATAACTGTTAAATCACCTAAAATCATTGTTAAAAAACGGTTAAATCACCCAAAATCACTGTTACTTCACCTAAAATTACTACCGACAACTAACCGCCACGCGCCGCAGCCAACGGGCCGCCATGGAGGAGGCGTTTGTTTCTGATCACTAAATAAAAGTACATTTATTCCCATTTCCTGTATAAACGTCTAAAGCAGGTTTGATGGTTTTGACTTTTTAGTAGTTTAATAAATCTGTGTCTGACTCAGTGACGTTTGGGAGAGTTTCATTGTGTAAATATATTCTGCCACTGTTTACGAGTCTCCTCGTCCTCGTCAGATTCAGTTTTTCAGTTGTTTAAGGCGAGACGCTGCAGGTGAACAGGGAAAAAATGTATATTTACAGATATCAATGTGAAACTGTTGCTGTCGATCAGTGGCATAAATGTGAGAAAGAAACACATTGCAAGTTTTCTGTTATTTTATCTTTTCATATAAGAACAAGGTGTTTTATGCCTAAAAATGCCCCAAATTTCAAATCTTTTCGGCGACGAAATCTGAATAATGGACAGATCTACATTCAAATGTATGGTTTCATTTTATTGATAAATGAGTTGCCAAGACTTTCTCAGAGCGGATTCAGGATTTCTTAAAATAAGCTGTTTTTTAGTGGAAAAATTTGTAAAAATTACATTTTCGCCTTATTTTTTGACATTGAAAACTCAATAAATGGGGCTTAAGGGATTAAATAATAAAAAATCCCTCTGAAAAAATCTTCCAAATCTTGTTCAGTCCAAGGCTGGAAAATGTGAAGTCTTTAGGTCCGACTGACGTGGACATAGTGTCGCCACAATGACAGAAACATGTGTTTGGAGAAAAAGGCCCTTGAAATTGTGTTCTCCCATATAAGTCTATGGGGGAACATTGAATCAGCGCAATATTTAAACATGTTATTGTGAAGATTAGGCGTGTTTTCTGTTTCCGGGTGAAAACTTATATGTTCAGAGACAGATTTGGCCCAAAACCTGAAAACTGAATAAATGTAGTTTTGCCTGTAGTGTCTCCACTTAAGTGCAAGTCGCTCAAAGTGCAAAGTCAGCATTACATTAAAGGACACGACATAAAAACAAAACATGTCACACAGGAAGCTCAAAGTGCACATGACTTCTTGATTTGGTGAGAAAATACTCGTGTTCGGGAAAATATCACAGTTTTACACCCATGAAACATCAGCTTGAGGAGAAAGTATAACTAAAACCTCAGAGCTTTGGAATCTGTCCTTAGCAACACCTTAGCAACAGTAAACGCTCTTCAGTGCTGACGTAGAGGAGGTTGGTGCACTGAAAATGCAGCAGATGGCGCTCTTTTTTGTATTCTTGATCACATTTGCTACATTTATATTAAAGTGCATCGGTAAGTTACTTAAATGTAAGTTATTGTGTGTGTGGAGTCAGTGTTTGTATAAATGAGCTTCTGGTGGAGTTTTCTTCAGCTCAGGTGTAGCTTTTTTATTTTATAATGTTTATAATAATATATAATGTATCAGAAACATCCTCCATGCTGACAGGACAATAAATAATATTAAAAAAATATTACATGAGACGTAACGACTTCACTGGAGGAAACTCCGTGTTCAGAACGTGGATGTTTTTGTCTTGAGGCTAACGCGGCTAACGCGGCTAACGCGGCTAATGTGGCTAACACGGCTAACGCGGCTAACGCAGCTAACGCAGCTAACGCGGCTAACGCGGCTAACGCGGCTAACGCAGCTAACGCGGCTAACGCGGCTAACGCAGCTAACGCGGCTAACGCAGCTAACACGGCTAACGCGGCTAACGCAGCTAACACGGCTAACGCGGCTAACGCAGCTAACGCAGCTAACGCGGCTAATGCAGCTAACGCGGCTAACGCGGCTAACGCAGCTAACGCGGCTAACGCGGCTAACGCAGCTAACGCGGCTAACGCAGCTAACACGGCTAACGCGCCTAACGCAGCTAACGCGCCTAACGCGGCTAACGCGGCTAGCGCAGCTAACACGGCTAACGCGGCTAACGCAGCTAACGCGGCTAACGCGGCTAACGCGGCTAACGCGGCTAACGCAGCTAACGCAGCTAACACGGCTAACGCGGCTAACGCAGCTAACGCGGCTAACGCGGCTAACGCAGCTAACGCGGCTGACGCAGCTAACGCGGCTAACGCGGCTAACGCAGCTAACGCGGCTAACGCAGCTAACGCAGCTAGCACGTCTAACACACAATAAAATACAAAACTAGCACAAAGTTTTGAACGAGCCTGCGCTAAAAGAATGGTCCTGTTAGTTTAAATAATATTGACTTGTTTACATGTTATATTATCATTTTTAACACTAGCCTTTAGCTCTGAGATAAAGCTCCGCCCCTCACGAGCGCTGGCGTTTCCTTTGGGGCAGATTCACAGAGAACATGATGTTTGTTTCTGTGACTCCATCAGTGACTCGTCCTTCACCAGATCCTGAGCTTCTCTACATGTCTGTGGGACCTGCTCGCTGTGAAAGTAAACGATCAGCGTCAGGAAGTCCAGGTCTGACTGTCCAGAAGACGTCACGTGAGGAAACTGTGCATCAGCCCACGGCTTTCAGCGACCGTTCACCATTTTCAGTTTCGTTCTACGTCACTTCGGTCTCCATGGCCAATGCGGAAGTGATTTTTGTCTCCAAATTAAAATGATCTTTTTTTGGCCGATTTAGGGAAAGTTTTAACTTGAATCTTGAAAGCAACTGTTAACGACGTCTTTGTGAAAATGTCGTCTAATGTGTCAGATGCACTTTAAGGAAAAATGCTGAACAGTAAAAGTGCCTCGTTTAAAGTGAGCACAGCTGGAGGAAAGAAACTGTTTAAATGGCCATCAGTAGAACATGAGACAGAGCGATGTCCCCCCCCCTGAGGGAAGCCTCTCCAAAAGGCCCTGGATGTTCTGGGAGTCGAGCTTTATCTGTGGCTCCAGGAGCAGCAAAGTGAGAGAACCAAAGTCGTCTTCTCTTTCAGAGTGAGAACAAACCACACAGTCACAGTTACACAAGAGTAAAAGTCCAACAGAATCTAAAGTGTCTCTGTCTCGCTTTCTCCACAATGTGAGTCACATTCGAGCTCCAGTTCAAGTCATGAGAAAGAGTCACAGCCCATTCCTCGAATATCTGCACCTCAGAATCACGGACTCCTCTCTCCTCGTCTCCTCCCTCCTCGTCTCCTCTCTCCTCCCTCCTTGTCTCCTCCCTCCTTGTCTCCTCGTCTCCTCGTCTCCTCGTCTCCTCGTCTCCTCTCTCCTCGTCTCCTCCTCGTCTCCTCGTCTCCTCCCTCCTCCTCCTCCTCCCGGTGATAAAAGTCGTGCCTCCGGCCTCTCCAGTGGCAGGTCTGTCTCGTCTTGTCTGTTGCCCGTTTGAACTGTTTCCTTTCTATGTGCTGTACATGTTCCATGTTCCATGTTAAATGTTCCATGTTAAATGTTCCATGTTAAATGTTCCATGTTAAATGTTCCATGTTAAGTGTCACATGTTAAATGTTCCATGTTAAGTGTTCCATGTTAAACGTTACATGTTAAGTGTCACATGTTAAATGTCACATGTTAAGTGTTCCATGTTAAATGTTACATGTTAAGTGTTCCATGTTAAATGTTCCATGTTAAATGTTCCATGTTAAATGTGACATGTTAAGTGTCACATGTTAAATGTTACATGTATGTGCTGTGCAGCAGAACAAGTCAATATCAAGCCTTGGCTTAAAAGACTTGAGGAAAAACCTCTTGTTTTGAGCCGTTCTCTCTGATCTACACCTTGTTTTGATCAGTCCTGATGTTTATTTTTCTTGTTTAGACTTTTATCACTGGTTAAGTTAACTCAGAGTCTCAGAGTCTCAGAGTCTCAGAGTCTCAGAGTCTCAGAGTCCAAGTCTCTGAGTCTGAGTCTCAGAGTCTCAGAGTCTCAGAGTCTCAGAGTCTCAGAGTCTCAGAGTCTCAGAGCCTCAGAGTCTCAGAGCCTCAGAGTCTCAGAGCCTCAGAGTCTCAGAGTCTCAGAGTCTCAGAGTCTCAGAGTCTCAGAGTCTCAGAGTCTCAGAGTCTCAGAGTCTCAGAGTCTCAGAGTCTCAGAGTCTCAGAGTCCCAGAGTCTCAGAGTCTAAGAGTCTAAGAGTCTCAGAGTCTCAGAGTCTCAGAGTCTCAGAGTCTCAGAGTCTCTGAGTCTCAGTCTCAGAGTCTCAGAGTCTCAGAGTCTCAGAGCCTCAGAGCCTCAGAGTCTCAGAGTCTCAGAGTCTCAGAGTCCGAGTCTGTCGTTTGGAGCATGAGCAAATTCCAAGAACTTGTGACTTTTTGTGCTGATCTTTAAATGATTTCTTAACGCGAGGTCGGCCTTTGGAAACTGGGCTGATCTCAGCTTCACTTGATGACTTTATTTCTTGATGACTTTATTTCTTGATGACTTTATTTCTTGATGTCTTTATTTCTTGATGACTTTATTTCTTGATGTCTTTATTTCTTGATGACTTTATTTCTTGATGTCTTTATTTCTTGATGTCTTTATTTCTTGATGACTTTATTTCTTGATGTCTTTATTTCTTGATGACTTTATTTCTTGATGACTTTATTTCTTTATGACTTTATTTCTTGATGACTTTATTTCTCGATGACTTTATTTCTCGATGACTTTATTTCTCGATGACTTTATTTCTTGATGACTTTATTTCTTGATGACTTTATTTCTTGATGTCTTTATTTCTTGATGACTTTATTTCTTGATGACTTTATTTTTGATGACTTTATTTCTTGATGACTTTATTTCTTGATGACTTTGTTCGTTCCTGTAGGTAGATTTGTCTGGGACGTGCAGCAGGTAAAACATGAACAACAGGGTCAGAGTTATTTGGGTGTCACTGCAGCTGATCAGTCAGTAAGTCTCCGGGTCCACAGATCTGAGACGTCTCCGGGTCCACAGATCTGAGACGTCTCCGGGTCCACAGATCTGAAACGTCTCCGGGTCCACAGATCTGAGACGTCTCCGGGTCCACAGATCTGAGACGTCTCCGGGTCCACAGATCTGAAACGTCTCCGGGTCCACAGATCTGAAACGTCTCCAGGTCCACAGATCTGAAACGTCTCCGGGTCCACAGATCTGAAACGTCTCCGGGTCCACAGATCTGAAACGTCTCCGGGTCCACAGATCTGAGACGTCTCCGGGTCCACAGATCTGAAACGTCTCCGGGTCCACAGGTCTGAAACGTCTCCGGGTCCACAGGTCTGAAACGTCTCCGGGTCCACAGATCTGAAACGTCTCCGGGTCCACAGATCTGAAACGTCTCCGGGTCCACAGGTCTGAAACGTCTCCGGGTCCACAGATCTGAGACGTCTCCAGGTCCACAGATCCGAAACGTCTCCGGGTCCACAGATCTGAAACGTCTCCAGGTCCACAGATCTGAAACGTCTCCGGGTCCACAGATCTGAAACGTCTCCGGGTCCACAGATCTGAGACGTCTCCGGGTCCACAGATCTGAAACGTCTCCGGGTCCACTGTGTCCAGCTCAGGTCGTGTTCGTGGTCGGAGCAGGTACGATGTTTCCCCTGATCATTATTGGACAGTGATTATTCTAACGCTCATGTTTCTGAATGTTGTTTCCACTTTGTGACGCCTTCATGAGGAAACAATTAGACCATAGTTCACATGAGCTGAAGACTTTGAGCTTTGGGACAGTTTTACTTTCATGTGAATTGGCCCAGGAATTACAGAGAAATTAGAGACACCGTTACCATAGTTACGTTTGCATTTTAAACTGTAGGCTCTTTAGTTGTTCTGTTGTTAAGGCCATGTTCATCTGGGTTTAAAAATGTAAAAGAGAGACTGAGAGACTGAGAGTCTAATCTGCTCTGAATTCTGCAACAGGAAACATATTTATTCTCAAACATCCTCTGGAAGTTCAGGATTCAGGAGACGTGCAGCTGTTTCACTGCAGACGTGTTAGATCAACTTTCAGATGTTTTATTTTCCTTGAACTTTGGGAGTAAAAGGAGGTTGAATGTTTGGAATAAATGGATTCCTTTGATGAACTCTGGGATTGACTTTGTTGTGTCGCCGTGGTGACGTCCGATGCAGTGACGGAGTGGTCGCCGTGGTGACGTCCGATGCAGTGACAGAGTGGTCGCCGTGGTGACGTCACACAGATGGCGTTCTCCGGGAACACGTCTCTCTTGGTCCTGGCGGCGTACTCGGAGGTGGGACGGCTGCGCTGGCTGTACTTCCTGCTTCTGCTGGTGTTGTACGTCCTGATCGTGGTGTCCAATGTTCTGCTGGTGGCGGTGATCGCTCTGAACCGCGGCCTCCATCAGCCCATGTTCCTGCTCCTCTGCAGTCTGTTTATGAACGAGCTGAACGGCAGCTCGGCTATATTTCCCTTTCTGCTGCTGCAGCTGCTTCAGGACCATCACGTCATTTCTCACACCTTCTGCTTCGTGCAGATCTTCAGCCTCTACACGTATGCGAACGTGCAAATGCTGACGCTGGCCGCCATGTCGTACGACCGCTTCGTGGCCATCTGCCTGCCGCTGCAGTACCACAGCCGCCTGTCGCCGCAGAAGACCAAGCGGCTGGTGCTGGGCCTGTGGCTGTTTGTGCTGCTGGAGGTCAGCTTCATGGTGGCGCTGAGCGCCCCCTTGAGGCTGTGTGGGAACGTTATCCCTAAGGTGTACTGCGATAACTTCTCCTTAGTGAAGCTGGCGTGCGGAGACACCTCCATCAATAACATTTACGGGCTGCTGTACACGGTGCTGGCGCTGCTGTTTGTTCCCTCGCTCATCGTGTACACGTATGCACGCATCATCAGCGTGTGCAAGCGCAGCTCCTCCCAAACACGCCACAAAGCCCTGACCACCTGCGGCCCACACCTCGCCTCGCTGCTCAACCTCGCCTTCGGCAGCTTCTTCGAGATCGTCCAGAGCCGCTTCGACATGAGCTTCCTGCCCAACGACACGCGAGTCTTTCTGTCGCTCTACTTCCTGGTCTGTCCCCCACTGCTCAACCCGCTGATCTACGGGGTTCACCTGTCCCCGGTGAGACAGGGCCTGAGGAACCTGCTCCGCAAAACATAACCGACACAAACACAAACAACAAACCCTCTGATCTACGGGGTTCACCTGTCCCCGGTGAGACAGGGGCTGAGGAACCTGCTCCGCAAAACATAACCGACACAAACACAAACAACAAACCCGCTGATCTACGGGGTTCACCTGTCCCCGGTGAGACAGGGGCTGAGGAACCTGCTCCGCAAAACATAACCGACACCCAACACAAGCAATAAACCCGCTGATCTACGGGGTTCACCTGTCCCCGGTGAGACAGGGGCTGAGGAACCTGCTCCGCAAAACATAACCCACACCCAACACAAACAACAAACCCGCTGATCTACGGGGTTCACCTGTCCCCGGTGAGACAGGGGCTGAGGAACCTGCTCCGCAAAACATAACCGACACCCAACACAAGCAATAAACCCGCTGATCTACGGGGTTCACCTGTCCCCGGTGAGACAGGGGCTGAGGAACCTGCTCCGCAAAACATAACCCACACCCAACACAAACAACAAACCCGCTGATCTACGGGGTTCACCTGTCCCCGGTGAGACAGGGGCTGAGGAACCTGCTCCGCAAAACATAACCCACACCCAACACAAACAACAAACCCGCTGATCTACGGGGTTCACCTGTCCCCGGTGAGGCAGGCGCTGAGGAACCTGCTCTGTAAAACATGTCTGTTGTTTTTTGCTTCATGTTTGCACTTTGTGAAGCTGTTCACTGACAATGACATTAAATCTGCTCTGACTGTGATGGATCACCCTCCTCCTCATGTACCGTGTTCTTTTATCACAAATGTTTGTCAGTTTATTTCATGTGCATAAACTTTCATTAAAGACACTTTGCTCCAGAGCCTGTTTCCTGAGCAGGTGAATCACATTGTCAGTGAAATGTGTTGGATGAAGATCAGACACATGTCAGGTTTAGGCCTGGGTCACACACTGCAGGCCAAACGGAGCCAAAGCCTCCCCAAATCAAAGGGCGTGGCCCTAAGGTGGTGGGTGGAGCTAGCCAAAAAGACACACATTGTTAGACAGCGCCACCTTGTGCCTGAGTGTGTTTTACACAAACTGCTTTACACAAAGTGCTTTAGAACGAGGACACAGGACAGTGTGGCCTTCAGGAGCCAAAGTGCTTTAGAACGAGGACACAGGACAGTGTGGCCTTCAGGAGTCAAAGTGCTTTAGAACGAGGACACAGGACAGTGTGGCCTTCAGGAGTCAAAGTGCTTTAGAACGAGGACACAGGACAGTGTGGCCTTCAGGAGTCAAAGTGCTTTAGAACGAGGACACAGGACAGTGTGGCCTTCAGGAGTCAAAGTGCTTTAGAACGAGGACACAGGACAGTGTGGCCTTCAGGAGTCAAAGTGCTTTAGAACAAGGACACAGGACAGCGTGGCCTTCAGGAGCCAAAGTGCTTTAGAACGAGGACACAGGACAGTGTGGCCTTCAGGAGTCAAAGTGCTTTAGAACAAGGACACATGACAGTGTGGCCTTCAGGAGTCAAAGTGCTTTAGAACAAGGACACATGACAGTGTGGCCTTCAGGAGCCAAAGTGCTTTAGAACGAGGACACAGGACAGTGTGGCCTTCAGGAGCCAAAGTGCTTTAGAACAAGGACACAGGACAGTGTGGCCTTCAGGAGTCAAAGTGCTTTAGAACAAGGACACAGGACAGTGTGGCCTTCAGGAGTCAAAGTGCTTTAGAACAAAGACACAGGACAGTGTGGCCTTCAGGAGTCAAAGTGCTTTAGAACAAGGACACAGGACAGTGTGGCCTTCAGGAGCCAAAGTGCTTTAGAACGAGGACACAGGACAGCGTGGCCTTCAGGAGCCAAAGTGCTTTAGAAGAAGGACACAGGACAGTGTGGCCTTCAGGAGTCAAAGTGCTTTAGAACGAGGACACAGGACAGTGTGGCCTTCAGGAGTCAAAGTGCTTTAGAACAAGGACACAGGACAGTGTGGCCTTCAGGAGCCAAAGTGCTTTAGAACGAGGACACAGGACAGCGTGGCCTTCAGGAGCCAAAGTGCTTTAGAAGAAGGACACAGGACAGTGTGGCCTTCAGGAGTCAAAGTGCTTTAGAACGAGGACACAGGACAGTGTGGCCTTCAGGAGCCAAAGTGCTTTAGAAGAAGGACACAGGACAGTGTGGCCTTCAGGAGCCAAAGTGCTTTAGAACGAGGACACAGGACAGTGTGGCCTTCAGGAGTCAAAGTGCTTTAGAACAAAGACACAGGACAGTGTGGCCTTCAGGAGTCAAAGTGCTTTAGAACAAGGACACAGGACAGTGTGGCCTTCAGGAGTCAAAGTGCTTTAGAACAAGGACACAGGACAGTGTGGCCTTCAGGAGTCAAAGTGCTTTAGAACGAGGACACAGGACAGTGTGGCCTTCAGGAGTCAAAGTGCTTTAGAACAAGGACACAGGACAGTGTGGCCTTCAGGAGCCAAAGTGCTTTAGAACGAGGACACAGGACAGCGTGGCCTTCAGGAGCCAAAGTGCTTTAGAAGAAGGACACAGGACAGTGTGGCCTTCAGGAGCCAAAGTGCTTTAGAACGAGGACACAGGACAGTGTGGCCTTCATGAGTCAAAGTGCTTTAGAACAAGAACACAGGACAGTGTGGCCTTCAGGAGTCAAAGTGCTTTAGAACAAAGACACAGGACAGTGTGGCCTTCAGGAGTCAAAGTGCTTTAGAACGAGGACACAGGACAGTGTGGCCTTCAGGAGTCAAAGTGCTTTAGAACAAAGACACAGGACAGTGTGGCCTTCATGAGTCAAAGTGTTTTAGAACGAGGACACAGGACAGTGTGGCCTTCAGGAGTCAAAGTGTTTTAGAACGAGGACACAGGACAGTGTGGCCTTCAGGAGTCAAAGTGCTTTAGAACAAGAACACAGGACAGTGTGGCCTTCAGGAGCCAAAGTGCTTTAGAACAAGGACACAGGACAGTGTGGCCTTCAGGAGCCAAAGTGCTTTAGAACAAGGACACAGGACAGTGTGGCCTTCAGGAGTCAAAGTGCTTTAGAACGAGGACAGTGTGGCCTTCAGGAGTCAAAGTGCTTTAGAACGAGGACACAGGACAGTGTGGCCTTCAGGAGCCAAAGTGCTTTAGAACGAGGACACAGGACAGTGTGGCCTTCAGGAGTCAAAGTGCTTTAGAACGAGGACACAGGACAGTGTGGCCTTCAGGAGTCAAAGTGCTTTAGAACGAGGACACAGGACAGTGTGGCCTTCAGGAGCCAAAGTGTTTTAGAATAAGGACACAGGACAGTGTGGCCTTCAGGAGTCAAAGTGCTTTAGAACGAGGACACAGGACAGTGTGGCCTTCAGGAGCCAAAGTGCTTTAGAACGAGGACACAGGACAGTGTGGCCTTCAGGAGCCAAAGTGCTTTAGAACAAGGACACAGGACAGTGTGGCCTTCAGGAGTCAAAGTGCTTTAGAACGAGGACACAGGACAGTGTGGCCTTCAGGAGCCAAAGTGCTTTAGAACGAGGACACAGGACAGTGTGGCCTTCAGGAGTCAAAGTGCTTTAGAACGAGGACACAGGACAGTGTGGCCTTCAGGAGCCAAAGTGCTTTAGAACGAGGACACAGGACAGTGTGGCCTTCAGGAGTCAAAGTGCTTTAGAACAAAGACACAGGACAGTGTGGCCTTCAGGAGCCAAAGTGCTTTAGAACGAGGACACAGGACAGTGTGGCCTTCAGGAGCCAAAGTGCTTTAGAACAAGAACACAGGACAGTGTGGCCTTCAGGAGTCAAAGTGCTTTAGAACGAGGACACAGGACAGTGTGGCCTTCAGGAGTCAAAGTGCTTTAGAACAAGGACACAGGACAGTGTGGCCTTCAGGAGCCAAAGTGCTTTAGAACGAGGACACAGGACAGTGTGGCCTTCAGGAGTCAAAGTGCTTTAGAACAAGGACACAGGACAGTGTGGCCTTCAGGAGTCAAAGTGCTTTAGAACGAGGACTCAGGACAGTGTGGCCTTCAGGAGCCAAAGTGCTTTAGAACGAGGACACAGGACAGTGTGGCCTTCAGGAGTCAAAGTGCTTTAGAACGAGGACACAGGACAGTGTGGCCTTCAGGAGTCAAAGTGCTTTAGAACAAGGACACAGGACAGTGTGGCCTTCAGGAGCCAAAGTGCTTTAGAACAAGGACACAGGACAGTGTGGCCTTCAGGAGCCAAAGTGCTTTAGAACAAGGACACAGGACAGTGTGGCCTTCAGGAGCCAAAGTGCTTTAGAACGAGGACACAGGACAGTGTGGCCTTCAGGAGTCAAAGTGTTTTAGAACAAGGACACAGGACAGTGTGGCCTTCAGGAGCCAAAGTGCTTTAGAACGAGGACACAGGACAGTGTGGCCTTCAGGAGTCAAAGTGCTTTAAAACAAGGACACAGGACAGTGTGGCCTTCAGGAGTCAAAGTGCTTTAGAACGAGGACACAGGACAGCGTGGCCTTCAGGAGCCAAAGTGCTGTAGAACGAGGACACAGGACAGCGTGGCCTTCAGGAGTCAAAGTGCTTTAGAACAAGGACACAGGACAGTGTGGCCTTCAGGAGCCAAAGTGCTTTAGAACGAGGACACAGGACAGCGTGGCCTTCAGGAGCCAAAGTGCTTTAGAACGAGGACACAGGACAGTGTGGCCTTCAGGAGCCAAAGTGCTTTAGAACGAGGACACAGGACAGCGTGGCCTTCAGGAGCCAAAGTGCTTTAGAACAAGGACACAGGACAGTGTGGCCTTCAGGAGTCAAAGTGCTTTAGAACGAGGACACAGGACAGTGTGGCCTTCAGGAGTCAAAGTGCTTTAGAACGAGGACACAGGACAGTGTGGCCTTCAGGAGCCAAAGTGCTTTAGAACAAGGACACAGGACAGTGTGGCCTTCAGGAGTCAAAGTGCTTTAGAACGAGGACACAGGACAGTGTGGCCTTCAGGAGTCAAAGTGCTTTAGAACGAGGACACAGGACAGTGTGGCCTTCAGGAGCCAAAGTGCTTTAGAACGAGGACAGTGTGGCCTTCAGGAGTCAAAGTGCTTTAGAACAAGGACACAGGACAGTGTGGCCTTCAGGAGTCAGTGCTTTAGAACGAGGACACAGGACAGTTTGGCCTTCAGGAGCC
Organism: Gobius niger; assembly: GCF_951799975.1. Taxonomy (NCBI): domain Eukaryota; kingdom Metazoa; phylum Chordata; class Actinopteri; order Gobiiformes; family Gobiidae; genus Gobius; species Gobius niger. Next base: position 146,645 of record NC_136852.1, on the reverse strand, counting down.
AAAGTGTTTTAGAATAAGGACACAGGACAGTGTGGCCTTCAGGAGTCAAAGTGCTTTAGAACAAGGACACAGGACAGTGTGGCCTTCAGGAGTCAAAGTGCTTTAGAACGAGGACACAGGACAGTGTGGCCTTCAGGAGCCAAAGTGCTTTAGAACAAGGACACAGGACAGTGTGGCCTTCAGGAGTCAAAGTGCTTTAGAACAAGGACACAGGACAGTGTGGCCTTCAGGAGTCAAAGTGCTTTAGAACAAGGACACAGGACAGTGTGGCCTTCAGGAGCCAAAGTGCTTTAGAACGAGGACACAGGACAGTGTGGCCTTCAGGAGTCAAAGTGCTTTAGAACGAGGACACAAGACAGTGTGGCCTTCAGGAGTCAAAGTGCTTTAGAACAAGGACACAGGACAGTGTGGCCTTCAGGAGTCAAAGTGTTTTAGAACGAGGACACAGGACAGTGTGGCCTTCAGGAGCCAAAGTGCTTTAGAACGAGGACACAGGACAGTGTGGCCTTCAGGAGTCAAAGTGCTTTAGAACGAGGACACAGGACAGTGTGGCCTTCAGGAGTCAAAGTGCTTTAGAACAAGGACACAGGACAGTGTGGCCTTCAGGAGTCAAAGTGCTTTAGAACGAGGACACAGGACAGTGTGGCCTTCAGGAGTCAAAGTGCTTTAGAACAAGGACAAAGGACAGTGTGGCCTTCAGGAGTCAAAGTGCTTTAGAACAAGGACACAGGACAGTGTGGCCTTCAGGAGCCAAAGTGTTTTAGAACAAAGACACAGGACAGTGTGGCCTTCAGGTCAGGAGTCAAAGTGCTTTAGAACAAAGACACAGGACAGTGTGGCCTTCAGGAGCCAAAGTGCTTTAGAACAAAGACACAGGACAGTGTGGCCTTCAGGTCAGGAGTCAAAGTGCTTTAGAACAAAGACACAGGACAGTGTGGCCTTCAGGTCAGGAGTCAAAGTGCTTTAGAACGAGGACACAGGACAGTGTGGCCTTCAGGAGCCAAAGTGCTTTAGAACGAGGACACAGGACAGTGTGGCCTTCAGGAGTCAAAGTGCTTTAGAACAAGGACACAGGACAGTGTGGCCTTCAGGAGCCAAAGTGCTTTAGAACGAGGACACAGGACAGTGTGGCCTTCAGGAGTCAAAGTGCTTTAGAACAAGGACACAGGACAGTGTGGCCTTCAGGAGCCAAAGTGCTTTAGAACAAAGACACAGGACAGTGTGGCCTTCAGGAGCCAAAGTGCTTTAGAACAAAGACACAGGACAGTGTGGCCTTCAGGAGCCGAAGTGCTTTAGAACAAAGACACAGGACAGTGTGGCCTTCAGGAGCCAAAGTGCTTTAGAACGAGGACACAGGACAGTGTGGCCTTCAGTAGCCAAAGTGTTTTAGAACAAGGACACAGGACAGTGTGGCCTTCAGGAGTCAAAGTGCTTTAGAACGAGGACACAGGACAGTGTGGCCTTCAGGAGCCAAAGTGCTTTAGAACAAGGACACAGGACAGTGTGGCCTTCAGGAGCCAAAGTGCTTTAGAACGAGGACACAGGACAGTGTGGCCTTCAGGAGCCAAAGTGCTTTAGAACGAGGACACAGGACAGTGTGGCCTTCAGGAGCCAAAGTGCTTTAGAACGAGGACACAGGACAGTGTGGCCTTCAGGAGTCAAAGTGTTTTAGAACAAGGACACAGAAAAGTGTGGCCTTCAGGAGCCAAAGTGCTTTAGAACGAGGACACAGGACAGTGTGGCCTTCAGGAGTCAAAGTGTTTTAGAACAAGGACACAGAAAAGTGTGGCCTTCAGGAGTCAAAGTGTTTTAGAACAAGGACACAGAAAAGTGTGGCCTTCAGGAGTCAAAGTGCTTTAGAACAAGGACACAGGACAGTGTGGCCTTCAGGAGCCAAAGTGCTTTAGAACGAGGACACAGGACAGTGTGGCCTTCAGGAGCCAAAGTGCTTTAGAACGAGGACACAGGACAGTGTGGCCTTCAGGAGTCAAAGTGCTTTAGAACGAGGACACAGGACAGTGTGGCCTTCAGGAGCCAAAGTGCTTTAGAACGAGGACACAGGACAGTGTGGCCTTCAGGAGTCAAAGTACTTTAGAACAAGGACACAGGACAGTGTGGCCTTCAGGAGCCAAAGTGCTTTAGAACAAGGACACAGGACAGTGTGGCCTTCAGGAGTCAAAGTGCTTTAGAACGAGGACAAAGGACAGTGTTTCCTTCAGGAGCCAAAGTGCTTTAGAACAAGGACAAAGGACAGTGTTTCCTTCAGGAGCCAAAGTGCTTTAGAACGAGGACAAAGGACAGTGTTTCCTTCAGGAGCCAAAGTGCTTTAGAACGAGGACACAGGACAGTGTGGCCTTCAGGAGCCAAAGTGCTTTAGAACGAGGACAAAGGACAGTGTTTCCTTCAGGAGCCAAAGTGCTTTAGAACGAGGACACAGAACAGTGTGGCCTTGAGGAGTCAAAGTGTTTTAGAACAAGGACACAGGACAGTGTGGCCTTCAGGAGCCAAAGTGCTTTAGAACGAGGACACGGGACAGTGTGGCCTTCAGGAGTCAAAGTGCTTTAGAACGAGGACACAGGACAGTGTGGCCTTCAGGAGTCAAAGTGTTTTAGAACAAGGACACAGGACAGTGTGGCCTTCAGGAGCCAAAGTGCTTTAGAACAAGGACACAGGACAGTGTGGCCTTCAGGAGTCAAAGTGCTTTAGAACAAGGACACAGGACAGTGTGGCCTTCAGGAGCCAAAGTGTTTTAGAACGAGGACACAGGACAGTGTGGCCTTCAAGAGCCAAAGTGCTTTAGAACAAGGACACAGGACAGTGTGGCCTTCAGGAGTCAAAGTGCTTTAGAACAAGGACACAGGACAGTGTGGCCTTCAGGAGTCAAAGTGCTTTAGAACAAGGACACAGGACAGTGTGGCCTTCAGGAGCCAAAGTGCTTTAGAACGAGGACAGTGTGGCCTTCAGGAGCCAAAGTGCTTTAGAACGAGGACACAGGACAGTGTGGCCTTCAGGAGTCAAAGTGCTTTAGAACGAGGACACAGGACAGTGTGGCCTTCAGGAGCCAAAGTGCTTTAGAACAAGGACACAGGACAGTGTGGCCTTCAGGAGTCAAAGTGCTTTAGAACGAGGACACAGGACAGTGTGGCCTTCAGGAGTCAAAGTGCTTTAGAACGAGGACACAGGACAGTGTGGCCTTCAGGAGCCAAAGTGCTTTAGAACGAGGACACAGGATAGTGTGGCCTTCAGGAGTCAAAGTGCTTTAGAACAAGGACACAGGACAGTGTGGCCTTCAGGAGCCAAAGTGTTTTAGAACGAGGACACAGGACAGTGTGGCCTTCAGGAGCCAAAGTGCTTTAGAACGAGGACACAGGATAGTGTGGCCTTCAGGAGTCAAAGTGCTTTAGAACGAGGACAGTGTGGCCTTCAGGAGTCAAAGTGCTTTAGAACGAGGACACAGGACAGTGTGGCCTTCAGGAGCCAAAGTGCTTTAGAACAAGGACACAGGACAGTGTGGCCTTCAGGAGCCAAAGTGCTTTAGAACAAGGACACAGGACAGTGTGGCCTTCAGGAGCCAAAGTGCTTTAGAACGAGGACACAGGACAGTGTGGCCTTCAGGAGTCAAAGTGCTTTAGAACGAGGACACAGGACAGTGTGGCCTTCAGGAGCCAAAGTGCTTTAGAACAAGGACACAGGACAGTGTGGCCTTCAGGAGCCAAAGTGCTTTAGAACGAGGACACAGGACAGTGTGGCCTTCAGGAGCCAAAGTGCTTTAGAACAAGGACACAGGACAGTGTGGCCTTCAGGAGCCAAAGTGCTTTAGAACGAGGACACAGGACAGTGTGGCCTTCAGGAGCCAAAGTGCTTTAGAACAAGGACACAGGACAGTGTGGCCTTCAGGAGCCAAAGTGCTTTAGAACGAGGACACAGGACAGTGTGGCCTTCAGGAGCCAAAGTGCTTAAGAACAAGGACACAGGACAGTGTGGCCTTCAGGAGCCAAAGTGCTTTAGAACAAGGACACAGGATAGTGTGGCCTTCAGGAGTCAAAGTGCTTTAGAACGAGGACACAGGACAGTGTGGCCTTCAGGAGCCAAAGTGCTTAAGAACAAGGACACAGGATAGTGTGGCCTTCAGGAGTCAAAGTGCTTTAGAACGAGGACACAGGACAGTGTGGCCTTCAGGAGCCAAAGTGCTTTAGAACGAGGACACAGGACAGTGTGGCCTTCAGGAGCCAAAGTGCTTTAGAACGAGGACACAGGACAGTGTGGCCTTCAGGAGCCAAAGTGCTTTAGAACGAGGACAGTGTGGCCTTCAGGAGCCAAAGTGCTTTAGAACAAGGACACAGGACAGTGTGGCCTTCAGGAGTCAAAGTGCTTTAGAACAAGGACACAGGACAGTGTGGCCTTCAGGAGTCAAAGTGCTTTAGAACAAGGACACAGGACAGTGTGGCCTTCAGGAGCCAAAGTGCTTTAGAACGAGGACACAGGACAGTGTGGCCTTCAGGAGCCAAAGTGCTTTAGAACAAGGACACAGGACAGTGTGGCCTTCAGGAGTCAAAGTGCTTTAGAACGAGGACACAGGACAGTGTGGCCTTCAGGAGTCAAAGTGCTTTAGAACGAGGACACAGGACAGTGTGGCCTTCAGGAGTCAAAGTGCTTTAGAACAAGGACACAGGACAGTGTGGCCTTCAGGAGTCAAAGTGCTTTAGAACGAGGACACAGGACAGTGTGGCCTTCAGGAGTCAAAGTGCTTTAGAACGAGGACACAGGACAGTGTGGCCTTCAGGAGTCAAAGTGCTTTAGAACAAGGACACAGGACAGTGTGGCCTTCAGGAGTCAAAGTGCTTTAGAACGAGGACACAGGACAGTGTGGCCTTCAGGAGCCAAAGTGCTTTAGAACAAGGACACAGGACAGTGTGGCCTTCAGGAGTCAAAGTGCTTTAGAACAAGGACACAGGACAGTGTGGCCTTCAGGAGCCAAAGTGCTTTAGAACAAGGACACAGGACAGTGTGGCCTTCAGGAGTCAAAGTGCTTTAGAACAAGGACACAGGACAGTGTGGCCTTCAGGAGCCAAAGTGCTTTAGAACAAGGACACAGGACAGTGTGGCCTTCAGGAGCCAAAGTGCTTTAGAACGAGGACACAGGACAGTGTGGCCTTCAGGAGTCAAAGTGCTTTAGAACGAGGACACAGGACAGTGTGGCCTTCAGGAGTCAAAGTGCTTTAGAACGAGGACACAGGACAGTGTGGCCTTCAGGAGCCAAAGTGCTTTAGAACGAGGACACAGGACAGTGTGGCCTTCAGGAGTCAAAGTGCTTTAGAACAAGGACACAGGACAGTGTGGCCTTCAGGAGCCAAAGTGCTTTAGAACAAGGACACAGGACAGTGTGGCCTTCAGGAGTCAAAGTGTTTTAGAACGAGGACACAGGACAGTGTGGCCTTCAGGAGTCAAAGTGCTTTAGAACGAGGACACAGGACAGTGTGGCCTTCAGGAGCCAAAGTGCTTTAGAACGAGGACACAGGACAGTGTGGCCTTCAGGAGTCAAAGTGTTTTAGAACGAGGACACAGGACAGTGTGGCCTTCAGGAGACAAAGTGCTTTAGAACGAGGACACAGGACAGTGTGGCCTTCAGGAGTCAAAGTGCTTTAGAACGAGGACACAGGACAGTGTGGCCTTCAGGAGCCAAAATGCTTTAGAACGAGGACACAGGACAGTGTGGCCTTCAGGAGCCAAAGTGCTTTAAAACGAGGACACAGGACAGTGTGGCCTTCAGGAGCCAAAGTGCTTTAGAACGAGGACACAGGACAGTGTGGCCTTCAGGAGTCAAAGTGCTTTAGAACGAGGACACAGGACAGTGTGGCCTTCAGGAGTCAAAGTGCTTTAGAACAAGGACACAGGACAGTGTGGCCTTCAGGAGTCAAAGTGCTTTAGAACAAGGACACAGGACAGTGTGGCCTTCAGGAGTCAAAGTGCTTTAGAACGAGGACACAGGACAGTGTGGCCTTCAGGAGTCAAAGTGCTTTAGAACGAGGACACAGGACAGTGTGGCCTTCAGGAGCCAAAGTGCTTTAGAACGAGGACACAGGACAGTGTGGCCTTCAGGAGTCAAAGTGCTTTAGAACGAGGACACAGGACAGTGTGGCCTTCAGGAGCCAAAGTGCTTTAGAACGAGGACACAGGACAGTGTGGCCTTCAGGAGCCAAAGTGCTTTAGAACGAGGACACAGGACAGTGTGGCCTTCAGGAGCCAAAGTGCTTTAGAACGAGGACACAGGACAGTGTGGCCTTCAGGAGTCAAAGTGCTTTAGAACGAGGACACAGGACAGCGTGGCCTTCAGGAGTCAAAGTGCTTTAGAACAAGGACACAGGACAGTGTGGCCTTCAGGAGTCAAAGTGCTTTAGAACGAGGACACAGGACAGTGTGGCCTTCAGGAGCCAAAGTGCTTTAAAACAAGGACACAGGACAGTGTGGCCTTCAGGAGCCAAAGTGCTTTAGAACGAGGACACAGGACAGTGTGGCCTTCAGGAGTCAAAGTGCTTTAGAACGAGGACACAGGACAGTGTGGCCTTCAGGAGTCAAAGTGCTTTAGAACAAGGACACAGGACAGTGTGGCCTTCAGGAGTCAAAGTGCTTTAGAACGAGGACACAGGACAGTGTGGCCTTCAGGAGTCAAAGTGCTTTAGAACAAGGACACAGGACAGTGTGGCCTTCAGGAGTCAAAGTGCTTTAGAACAAGGACACAGGACAGTGTGGCCTTCAGGAGTCAAAGTGCTTTAGAACGAGGACACAGGACAGTGTGGCCTTCAGGAGTCAAAGTGCTTTAGAACAAGGACACAGGACAGTGTGGCCTTCAGGAGTCAAAGTGCTTTAGAACGAGGACACAGGACAGTGTGGCCTTCAGGAGTCAAAGTGCTTTAGAACAAGGACACAGGACAGTGTGGCCTTCAGGAGCCAAAGTGCTTTAGAACAAAGACACAGGACAGTGTGGCCTTCAGGAGTCAAAGTGCTTTAGAACGAGGACACAGGACAGTGTGGCCTTCAGGAGTCAAAGTGCTTTAGAACGAGGACACAGGACAGTGTGGCCTTCAGGAGCCAAAGTGCTTTAGAACAAGGACACAGGACAGTGTGGCCTTCAGGAGTCAAAGTGCTTTAGAACGAGGACACAGGACAGTGTGGCCTTCAGGAGTCAAAGTGCTTTAGAACGAGGACACAGGTCAGTGTGGCCTTCAGGAGCCAAAGTGCTTTAGAACAAGGACACAGGACAGTGTGGCCTTCAGGAGCCAAAGTGTTTTAGAACGAGGACACAGGACAGTGTGGCCTTCAGGAGCCAAAGTGCTTTAGAACAAGGACACAGGACAGTGTGGCCTTCAGGAGCCAAAGTGCTTTAGAACGAGGACACAGGACAGTGTGGCCTTCAGGAGCCAAAGTGCTTAAGAACAAGGACACAGGACAGTGTGGCCTTCAGGAGTCAAAGTGTTTTAGAACGAGGACACAGGATAGTGTGGCCTTCAGGAGTCAAAGTGCTTTAGAACGAGGACACAGGACAGTGTGGCCTTCAGGAGCCAAAGTGCTTTAGAACGAGGACACAGGACAGTGTGGCCTTCAGGAGCCAAAGTGCTTTAGAACGAGGACACAGGACAGTGTGGCCTTCAGGAGCCAAAGTGTTTTAGAACAAGGACACAGGACAGTGTGGCCTTCAGGAGTCAAAGTGCTTTAGAACGAGGACACAGGACAGTGTGGCATTCAGGAGCCAAAGTGCTTTAGAACAAGGACACAGGACAGTGTGGCCTTCAGGAGTCAAAGTGCTTTAGAACAAGGACACAGGACAGTGTGGCCTTCAGGAGCCAAAGTGCTTTAGAACGAGGACACAGGACAGTGTGGCCTTCAGGAGTCAAAGTGCTTTAGAACAAGGACACAGGACAGTGTGGCCTTCAGGAGTCAAAGTGCTTTAGAACGAGGACACAGGACAGTGTGGCCTTCAGGAGTCAAAGTGCTTTAGAACGAGGACACAGGACAGTGTGGCCTTCAGGAGCCAAAGTGCTTTAGAACGAGGACACAGGACAGTGTGGCCTTCAGGAGTCAAAGTGCTTTAGAACAAGGACACAGGACAGTGTGGCCTTCAGGAGCCAAAGTGCTTTAGAACGAGGACACAGGACAGTGTGGCCTTCAGGAGCCAAAGTGCTTTAGAACGAGGACACAGGACAGTGTGGCCTTCAGGAGTCAAAGTGCTTTAGAACAAGGACACAGGACAGTGTGGCCTTCAGGAGACAAAGTGCTTTAGAACGAGGACACAGGACAGTGTGGCCTTCAGGAGTCAAAGTGCTTTAGAACAAGGACACAGGACAGTGTGGCCTTCAGGAGTCAAAGTGCTTTAGAACAAGGACACAGGACAGTGTGGCCTTCAGGAGCCAAAGTGCTTTAGAACGAGGACACAGGACAGTGTGGCCTTCAGGAGCCAAAGTGCTTTAGAACGAGGACACAGGACAGTGTGGCCTTCAGGAGTCAAAGTGCTTTAGAACAAGGACACAGGACAGTGTGGCCTTCAGGAGACAAAGTGCTTTAGAACGAGGACACAGGACAGTGTGGCCTTCAGGAGTCAAAGTGCTTTAGAACGAGGACACAGGACAGTGTGGCCTTCAGGAGCCAAAGTGCTTTAGAACAAGGACACAGGACAGTGTGGCCTTCAGGAGCCAAAGTGCTTTAGAACGAGGACACAGGACAGTGTGGCCTTCAGGAGTCAAAGTGCTTTAGAACGAGGACACAGGACAGTGTGGCCTTCAGGAGTCAAAGTGCTTTAGAACGAGGACACAGGACAGTGTGGCCTTCAGGAGCCAAAGTGCTTTAAAACGAGGACACAGGACAGTGTGGCCTTCAGGAGTCAAAGTGCTTTAGAACGAGGACACAGGACAGTGTGGCCTTCAGGAGTCAAAGTGCTTTAGAACAAGGACACAGGACAGTGTGGCCTTCAGGAGTCAAAGTGCTTTAGAACAAGGACACAGGACAGTGTGGCCTTCAGGAGTCAAAGTGCTTTAGAACGAGGACACAGGACAGTGTGGCCTTCAGGAGCCAAAGTGCTTTAGAACGAGGACACAGGACAGTGTGGCCTTCAGGAGCCAAAGTGCTTTAGAACGAGGACACAGGACAGTGTGGCCTTCAGGAGCCAAAGTGCTTTAGAACGAGGACACAGGACAGTGTGGCCTTCAGGAGTCAAAGTGCTTTAGAACTAGGACACAGGACAGTGTGGCCTTCAGGAGTCAAAGTGCTTTAGAACAAGGACACAGGACAGTGTGGCCTTCAGGAGTCAAAGTGCTTTAGAACGAGGACACAGGACAGTGTGGCCTTCAGGAGCCAAAGTGCTTTAAAACAAGGACACAGGACAGTGTGGCCTTCAGGAGCCAAAGTGCTTTAGAACGAGGACACAGGACAGTGTGGCCTTCAGGAGTCAAAGTGCTTTAGAACGAGGACACAGGACAGTGTGGCCTTCAGGAGCCAAAGTGCTTTAGAACAAGAACACAGGACAGTGTGGCCTTCAGGAGTCAAAGTGCTTTAGAACGAGGACACAGGACAGTGTGGCCTTCAGGAGCCAAAGTGCTTTAGAACAAGGACACAGGACAGTGTGGCCTTCAGGAGCCAAAGTGCTTTAGAACGAGGACACAGGACAGTGTGGCCTTCAGGAGTCAAAGTGCTTTAGAACAAGGACACAGGACAGTGTGGCCTTCAGGAGTCAAAGTGCTTTAGAACGAGGACACAGGACAGTGTGGCCTTCAGGAGCCAAAGTGCTTTAGAACAAGAACACAGGACAGTGTGGCCTTCAGGAGTCAAAGTGCTTTAGAACGAGGACACAGGACAGTGTGGCCTTCAGGAGTCAAAGTGCTTTAGAACGAGGACACAGGACAGTGTGGCCTTCAGGAGCCAAAGTGCTTTAGAACAAGGACACAGGACAGTGTGGCCTTCAGGAGCCAAAGTGCTTTAGAACGAGGACACAGGACAGTGTGGCCTTCAGGAGTCAAAGTGCTTTAGAACAAGGACACAGGACAGTGTGGCCTTCAGGAGTCAAAGTGCTTTAGAACAAGGACACAGGACAGTGTGGCCTTCAGGAGCCAAAGTGCTTTAGAACGAGGACACAGGACAGTGTGGCCTTCAGGAGTCAAAGTGCTTTAGAACGAGGACACAGGACAGTGTGGCCTTCAGGAGCCAAAGTGCTTTAGAACGAGGACACAGGACAGTGTGGCCTTCAGGAGACAAAGTGCTTTAGAACGAGGACACAGGACAGTGTGGCCTTCAGGAGTCAAAGTGCTTTAGAACAAGGACACAGGACAGTGTGGCCTTCAGGAGCCAAAGTGCTTTAGAACGAGGACACAGGACAGTGTGGCCTTCAGGAGCCCACCATGTTCTTAGACTTAGAGTTTGATTGATTGATTGACGAGCGTTTAAATGTACCTACTGAACAGTATAAACTTGTTTACAGATCATTATTTGTATAGAAGCTATAGTCTTCAGAGCGGGGGCTAAATGAGGGCGGGCCCTCTGTGTTTGAGTGTAGTTTGATTGGCCGTAGTTCTACAAAAGGGAGACTTTGCGGCGCCTGGTGGAGTCGGCATGAACATCTGAACAATACATTAAAAACATTAAAAAGTTGTTAAAAACTCTGGGCATAACATTTGGCATATTCACATACTTATAAAGATATTCATGCAGTAGATGTTAACATTAAATATTAGAATGTTATGTTTTATGAAAAGAGAAGCAGATGAAGAGAATCCATTTGAATTATTCATGATTTCTTTTGTATTAATAAAATCCTATTGAGACATGTTTGGCACGCGGCTCCTCAAACATAATGTGTGGATAAATTAAACTAAATTATAATGTTATTATACATGAAGTATGAATTATACTCAGTTTACCAACAGATTTCATTATTTTTCTCCACATGTTGAGTGTGGTGTTTCCAGGTTGCTTTTGGTCGACAACGACACCTACAATTTTGAAGCCATCAATTAATACTTCTATGTCCTTTTGATAAAAATCATAAAGTTAGTTTTTGTAGTTGTTGATTTACTTTAAACCATTTAGAAATATGTTTAATTCTGCATTTGCTTCTTATCAATGTGTCCAAGTTAGAGATGATAGAAAACATGTGTTGCATGTGTAGCACTTTTACAAACATCTCTTAAATCATTTATATATATTAAGAATAACAGGGGTCCCAAAATGGCCCCCTGTGGGACCCATGATAGTTTTCCCCTTTTTGAGCAAAGATTGTTAAGATTGTGGTGTGTGACTCATGAGAGACTTATTTTTAGTAATGGAAGATTTTCTCAGAGCAGGAATAAACCACGGCTGTTTTTACTTCTACTCTGCACCAACGGAAAACATTTTTCAAACAAAGATGAAAACATCTTCATGAATGTCTGATGAGCCGTGTGGACGTCCTGGTGTTGGAGGAATCATTCCCTGAGATCTCAGCCAGAGACGCTTTAAAGACTCCACCTGTTTGGAAGTAAGTCTGCCATGTTTCATATACAGGATGACCTGAAACATCAGCTTCACACCTGGTCTGATTTTCATAATAATTAGTCAGTATTATGTCAATTAAAGTGGCCGATGAACACGTTATCCTCGTGGGTTTGTCAATAAGTGGATATAATAATGAGCTTAAAGTGTATTTAAGAACTCAATGGAGGAATTCAACTCATGCTTCAAAAGATCAATGTTGAAATCTTCAAGAATGCTCAAAGGCACAAACACCAGCGGCTGTTCCAAAGATCAGGAATACGTTTAAAACGAAATTAATATATAGTATTAATAACTCCAATCAATCAATCAATCAATCAATCAATCAATCAATCAATCAATCAATCAATCAATCAATAAATCAATCAATCAATCAATCAATCAATCAACAACATCAGTTTCCACCATTTTATTCGATTTTGAATAAATAAATAAAGTCAGTCAGTAGAATCTGGAAAGTCTTGTAGTGATGTCACACTCCTCTTGAGGCGCTCCTCTGCTGTACGGGGTGCTCCTCTAGGGGGTGCTCCTCTGCTGTACGGGGTGCTCCTCTAGGGGGCGCTGCTGCCGCCCAGCAGACGCCTGCAGGCCGCCCGCACGTGGCCCAGGCTCAGGCCGTACAGCAGAGGGTTGAAGAACGGCTGGAAGGTGATGACGTACAGGGACAGTCCTCTCCTCCAGGGGGCGCTCCTCTCCTCCAGGGGGCGCTCCTCTCCTCTAGGGGGCGCTCCTCTCCTCTAGGGGGCGCTCCTGCCGCTCAGCAGACGCCTGCAGGCCGCCCGCACGTGGCCCAGGCTCAGGCCGTACAGCAGAGGGTTGAAGAACGGCTGGAAGGTGATGACGTACAGGGACAGTCCTCTCCTCTAGGGGGCGCTCCTGTCCTCCAGGGGGCGCTCCTCTCCTCCAGGGGGCGCTCCTCTCCTCCAGGGGGCGCTCCTCTCCTCTAGGGGGCGCTCCTGCCGCTCAGCAGACGTCTGCAGGCGGCCTGCACGTGGCCCAGGCTCAGGCCGTACAGCAGAGGGTTGAAGAACGGCTGGAAGGTGATGACGTACAGGGACAGTCCTCTCCTCCAGGGGGCGCTCCTCTGCTGTACGGGGCGCTCCTCTAGGGGGCGCTCCTGCCGCCCAGCAGACGCCTGCAGGCGGCCCGCACGTGGCCCAGGCTCAGGCCGTACAGCAGAGGGTTGAAGAACGGCTGGAAGGTGATGACGTACAGGGACAGTACCATGCGCACCCACACGGGGGCGCCGCTTATGTCCAGGCGGCTCTGGATGATTTCCAGGAAGCAGCCGAGGCAGAAGTTGAAGAGGGAGATGAGGTGCGGCGTGCAGGTGCTGACGGCCTTGCGCCGCTGCTTGAGGCCGGAGAAGACGACGCGCAGGATTCGGGCGTAACACGTGATGATGACGAGCGTCAGCCCCAGCAGCACGACGAAGGTGTAGACCAGCCCGTACACGTTGTTGACCAGCGTGGAGCCGCACGCCAGCTTCACCAGCGAGTAGTTATCGCAGTACAGGCGGTCGATCAGCGCGCCGCAGTACGTCAGCGTGGCGGACAGCGTGGTCATGGTGACGATGGCGGCCACGGGCAGGAGCCAGCAGAGGGCGACGATGAGCGCCACGGCGCGCGGCGTCATGCGGCCGCTGTAGCGCAGCGGGCAGCAGATGGCCAGGTAGCGGTCGTAGGACATGGCGGCGAGGCTGTAGAACTGCACGTTCACGTAAACGTAGAGACAGAAGACCTGCAGCGAACACGCCGGCGCCGACACCACGTGCACGTCCCGCAGCAGCTGCAGCAGGAAGAACGGGTACAGGCCGGCGCTGCCGTTCAGCTCGTTCAGCAGCAGCGACGCCAGCAGCACGTACATGGGCGCGTGCAGGCGGCGGTCCGCCACGATCGCCATGATCACCGCCATGTTAGCGCCCACGATCAGCAGGTAACACGCCAAGACCACGGAGAACACGGCGTACCGCAGCACGCCCAGGTCCAGGTACTGGCCCAGCAGCAGGTGTGTGACGCTGCCGTTCGCCGGCGCCATCGGGGACGAGGTGGCGGGAGCGAGGGGAGCGAGAGGAGCGAGGGGAGCGAGAGGAGCGAGGGGAGCGAGAGGAGCGAGAGGAGCGAGGCGGCGGGAGAGAGAGGAGCGAGGGGAGCGAGGGGAGCGAGGGGAGCGAGGGGAGCGAGGGGAGCGAGAGGAGCGAGAGGAGCGAGGGGAGCGAGGGGAGCGAGGGGAGCGAGGGGAGCGAGGGGAGCGAGGGGAGCGAGAGGAGCGAGGGGAGCGAGGGGAGCGAGGGGAGCGAGGGGAGCGAGGGGAGCGAGGGGAGCGAGGGGAGAGACGGGAGCGAGGGGAGCGAGGGGAGTGAGGGGAGAGACGGGAGCGAGAGGAGCGAGGGGAGCGAGGCGGCTGCAGCGCCTCAACACTTTTTAAGATGAAACAGTAACAAACCCAAACTAAAATATATTCAAACGTAAATGTCACTGAAGTCCTGGAAGATTTTCTTAAAGAGCTGCATAAATAAAATATACAAACGACACATTTTCATTGAACACATCACAGATCCAAGAACAAGACCTGACCTTAACCTGAGGGCAGTAAAACCTGACACAATCCTAACAATCCTAATGATCCTAATGATCCTAATGATCCTAACGATCCCAATGATCTAATGATCTAATGATCTAACGATCTAATGATCTATTGATCTAATGATCTGTTATAAATGAATGACCTGAGTTCTGTTTCTGTCACATTTTGTTGCTTTGGTGAAATTAAAAGTCGTTATTATCAGAAAAACGGGAAAGTTTTGATCACAAATCCCACACATTGACAGAGGTTTAAAGAGTAACTGATGTGATGCTACTCATATTATTATATTATCATATTATTATATTATTATATTAGCATATTATTATATTATTATGAACCCCCTGGTGCTCTCTCTGCTGAACAGGAAACTAATCTACATATAAAAACATCAGTGCAACAAAACAATTATTTAGATTTTCATCCGGATTTGATCTGAATAAACCAGGGTCTGCAGAGGTAAAAACACAAGAGTCAAGTGGAATTAAAAACCTGCTCTGGGTAAATGTGAGAAACCTTTGACTCATTTCAGCCGCGTCATCACAGACACAGATTTAAAGGATCAGTGGAGTTTGAGGTTTTCCTTGTTGACAGAGATGTTCAGATGTTCAGAGACAGTTTAGTGATGGACAAAAGTGGAAAATCAAAACAAAATCAGATCAAACCAGGATCTGCTGCAGTTTGTGTTTACAACATTTTCATCCACCCAAAACAAATCTCTCACGCTGACTCTCTGTGGCTCCACCTGCCGACCCCACACGAGTCAGAGCCAAGACGATAACACGAAACAGGAAAAAAGTCAGTCACACATTTAGGAATAAAACAGCAACATGAAAAACTACATCAACATTCTGTAAAAGTCTGAGTCTGAGTCTGGTCTGAGTCTGGTCTGACTCTGGTCTGACTCGGGTCTGAGTCTGACTCTGGTCTGAGTCTGGTCTGGTCTGACCCTGGTCTGAGTCTGGGTCCAGGTCTGACTCTGGGTCCAGGTCTCGGTCTGGTCTTTATAGACCTAAATGTCGTCACCTTTTCTCTCAGCTCATGCATATTCAGCCTGAGAGCGCCCCCTGGGGGAAAACTGGAGCCACAGTGAAACAAACACATCCTTTAGTGACTGGGAAGGACTGGTCTACTCGAGTACAGGACTGGAGTAACTTTAGCTTCTGACGGTAGAAGTATTTATTTAGTTTCTGACTGTAGAAGTATTTATTTAGTTTCTGACGGTAGAAGTATTTATTTAGCTTCTGACGGTAGAAGTATTTATTTAGCTTCTGACGGTAGAAGTATTTAGAGAATCACACTCTGTACATGCAAACGTATCTCTCTACAGAAAAGTATTCAGTCAGACACCAATTGTGTAAGTTCTCCCACTTAAAATACTGACAGAGGTCTGTAATGTTCATCACAGGTTCCCTTCAACTGTGAGACTCAGAATGTGGAAAAAAAGTCCAGGATTTCACATTGTAGGATTTAAAGAATTTATTTGTAAATGATGGTGGAAAATAAGTATTCGGTCACTTCTCTGGCTCTCACAGACCTGTAACTTCTCCTTTAAGAAGCTCTTCTGTCCTCCACTCGTTACCTGTATTAATGGCACATGTTTGAACTGGTTATCTGTATAAAAGACACCTGTCCACAGCCTCAAACAGTCAGACTCCAAACTCCACTATGGCCAAGACCAAAGAGCTGTGGAAGGACACCAGGAAAAGAACTGTAGACCTGCACCAGACTGGGAAGAGTCAATCTACAAGAGGCAGCTCGGTGTGAAAAAATCTACTGTGGGACAATTATCAGAAAATGGAAGACATACAAGACCCCTGATAATCTCCCTCCATCTGGGGCTCCAGGCGAGATCTCATCCTGTGGGGTCACAATGATCATGAGAACGGTGAGCAACAATCCCAGAACCACACGGGGGGACCTGGTGAATGACCTGGTGAATGACCTGGTGAAGGACCTGGTGAATGACCTGGTGAATGACCTGGTGAAGGACCTGGTGAATGACCTGGTGAATGACCTGGTGAAGGACCTGGTGAATGACCTGGTGAATGACCTGGTGAAGGACCTGGTGAAGGACCTGGTGAATGACCTGGTGAATGACCTGCAGAGAGCTGGGACCAAAGTAACAAAGGTGACCATCAGTAACTACAACCACAGGGAATCCCAGACGTGTCCCCCTGCTTAAGCCAGTGCAGGTCCAGGCCCGTCTGAAGTTTGCCAGAGGCACATGGATGATACAGCAGAGGATTGGGAGAATGTCATGTGGTCAGATGAAACCAAAGGAGAACTGTTTGGTATAAACTCAACTGGTCGTGTTTGGAGGAAGAAGAATACTGAGCTGCATCCCAAGAACACCAGACCTACTGTGAAGCACGGGGGTGGAAACATCATGGACGACTGATCCGTGTTAAGGAAAGAATGAATGGGGCCATGTATCGTCAAAACCTCCTTCCATCAGTGAGAGCTTTGAAGATGAAACGTGGCTGGGTCTTCCAGCATGACAATGATCCCAAACACACCGCCCGGGTATCGAAGGACTGGCTCCGTAAGAACCGCCCGGGCATCGAAGGACTGGCTCCGTAAGAACCGCCCGGGTATCGAAGGACTGGCTCCGTAAGAACCGCCCGGGCATCGAAGGACTGGCTCCGTAAGAACCGCCCGGGCAACGAAGGACTGGCTCCGTAAGAACCGCCCGGGTATCGAAGGACTGGCTCCGTAAGAACCGCCCGGGCAACGAAGGACTGGCTCCGTAAGAACCGCCCGGGTATCGAAGGACTGGCTCCGTAAGAACCGCCCGGGAAACGAAGGACTGGCTCCGTAAGAACCGCCCGGGCATCGAAGGACTGGCTCCGTAAGAACCGCCTGGGCAACGAAGGACTGGCTCCGTAAGAACCGCCCGGGCAACGAAGGACTGGCTCCGTAAGAACCGCCCGGGCAACGAAGGACTGGCTCCGTAAGAACCGCCCGGGCAACGAAGGACTGGCTCCGTAAGAACTGCCCGGGCAACGAAGGACTGGCTCCGTAAGAACCGCCCGGGCAACGAAGGACTGGCTCCGTAAGAACCGCCCGGGCATCGAAGGACTGGCTCCGTAAGAACCGCCCGGGTAACGAAGGACTGGCTCCGTAAGAACCGCCCGGGCATCGAAGGACTGGCTCCGTAAGAACCGCCCGGGCAGCGAAGGACTGGCTCCGTAAGAACCGCCCGGGCATCGAAGGACTGGCTCCGTAAGAGCCGCCCGGGCAGCGAAGGACTGGCTCCGTAAGAACCGCCCGGGCATCGAAGGACTGGCTCCGTAAGAACCGCCCGGGTATCGAAGGACTGGCTCCGTAAGAACCGCCCGGGTATCGAAGGACTGGCTCCGTAAGAACCGCCCGGGCAACGAAGGACTGGCTCCGTAAGAACCGCCCGGGCATCGAAGGACTGGCTCCGTAAGAACCGCCCGGGCATCGAAGGACTGGCTCCGTAAGAACCGCCCGGGCAACGAAGGACTGGCTCCGTAAGAACCGCCCGGGCAACGAAGGACTGGCTCCGTAAGAACCGCCCGGGCATCGAAGGACTGGCTCCGTAAGAACCGCCCGGGCATCGAAGGACTGGCTCCGTAAGAACCGCCCGAGCAACGAAGGACTGGCTCCGTAAGAACCGCCCGGGCATCGAAGGACTGGCTCCGTAAGAACCGCCCGAGCAACGAAGGACTGGCTCCGTAAGAACCGCCCGGGCAACGAAGGACTGGCTCCGTAAG
Source organism: Gobius niger (assembly GCF_951799975.1). Lineage (NCBI taxonomy): Eukaryota > Metazoa > Chordata > Actinopteri > Gobiiformes > Gobiidae > Gobius > Gobius niger. The sequence goes on along the minus strand of NC_136852.1, from coordinate 128,808 downwards.
AACCGCCCGGGCAACCAAGGAGTGGCTCTGTAAGAAGCATTTGAAGGTCCTGGAGTGGCCTAGCCAGTCTCCAGACCTCAACCCCATAGAAAACCTGTGGAGGGAGTTGAAAGTCCGTGTTGCTCGGCGACAGCCCCAGAACATCACTGCTCTGGAGAAGATCTGCAGGAGGAACGGGCCAAAATACCAGCTACTGTGTGTGCAAACCTGGGACAGACCGATAGTAATCGTCTGACCTGTTATTGCCAACACAGGTTAAATTACAAAGTATTGAGTTGAATTTGTGTTATTGACCAAATACTTATTTTACACCATCATTTACAAATAAATTCTTTAAAAATCCTGGATTTTTTTCACATTCTGTCTCTCACAGTTAAAGTGAACCTATGATGAACATTACAGACCTCTGTCAGTATGTTAAGTGGGAGAACTTACACAATCGGTGGCTGACTGAATACTTTTTGGCTCCACCTGTCTGTCTGTCTGTCCAAAGATCAAACCGGAATATGTAAACACTCTATTACAGAGAAACACTGACCTCTTCTGGTCAAACATGGATTAAAGTGAGAAACAACAAAGCTTCACTTCAGGATCATTTTAATGGAAACATCACAGCCGAGCGTCTGGTTTACTTTAGCCCCGTCTGGAGACGAGGATCCGGCCGAGAGTCCCTGGATCCAGGAGGAACAAGGCGGTTTTCGCCCTGGTCGTGGCACCCTGGACCAGCTCTACACCCTTCACCGGGGAGTTCGCCCAACCAGTCCACATGTGTTTTGTGGACTTGGAGAAAGCGTTCGACCGCGTCCCTCGTGGTGCCCTGTGGGGGGGGCTCCGGGAGTATGGGGTCTGGGCCCTCGTGGTGCCCTGTGGGGGGTGCTCCGGGAGTATGGGGTCCGGGGCCCTCGTGGTGCCCTGTGGGGGGTGCTCCGGGAGTATGGGGTCTGGGCCCTCGTGGTGCCCTGTGGGGGGTGCTCCGGGAGTATGGGGTCCGGGCCCTCGTGGTGCCCTGTGGGGGGTGCTCCGGGAGTATGGGGTCCGGGGCCCTCGTGGTGCCCTGTGGGGGTGCTCCGGGAGTATGGGGTCCGGGGCCCTCGTGGTGCCCTGTGGGGGGTGCTCCGGGAGTATGGGGTCCGGGGCCCTCGTGGTTCATTGCCGGCAGTAAGTCAGACCTGTTCCCGGTGCGTGTTGGTCTCCTCAGGGCTGCCCTTTGTCACCGGTTCTGTTCATTACTTTTATGGACAGAGTTTCTCGGCGCAGCCAGGGGCCGGAGGGGCCGGAGGGGCCGGAGGGGCCGGAGGGGCCGGAGGGGCCGGAGGGGCCGGAGGGGCCGGAGGGGCCGGAGGGGCCGGAGGGGCCGGAGGGCGTCCGGTTTGGGAGCCTCAGAGTCTCATCTCTGCTGTTTGCAGATGATGTTGTTCTGTGGGACCTTCAGCTGCCCTGGGGCTGTTTGCAGCCGAGTGTGAAGCGGCCGGGATGAGTCACAGTCTCGGGTTAGGGGTGGGTTGGGTCAGAGGCTCGTGTTAGGGGGTGGGTTAGGGGGTGGGTTGGGTCAGAGGCTCGGGTTAGGGGGTGGGTTGGGTCAGTGGCTCGTGTTAGGGGGTGGGTTAGGGGGTGGGTTGGGTCAGAGGCTCGGGTTAGGGGGTGGGTTGGGTCAGTGGCTCGGGTCAGGGGGTGGGTTGGGTCAGAGTCGCGGGTCAGATGGCGAGGCCGAAGTTGGCGAGCGACGCCAGGTGTGGCGCGCAGGTGCTGGCGGCTTTGTGGCGCATGTGGGCGGAGCCTCTGAAGCACACGATGAAGATGCGGACGTAGGTGAAGACGATGAAGACCAGCATGCCCAGCAGGTAGACGAAGAGGAAGAGCGACTCGAACACGTCGATGCCGAGCGCCTCCGAGTCCAGGCACAGCAGACCCACCACGTCCCTGAAGTTACAGTAGATCTTACGGACGCGGTTCCTGCACAGCGCCGTCACGCCCAGCAGACAGGCCACGCCCACACCGATGGCCACGCCTTTGATCCACACCAGGGCCAGAAGCACGCCCACGGCGCGCCGCGACAGCTTCTGAGCGTAGTTCAGCGGGAAACAGATGACGGGAGAGGCCAGAGGCTAACGGGAGAGGCCAGAGGCTAACGGGAGAGATAAGAGGCTAACGGGAGAGGCCAGAGGCTAACGGGAGAGGCCAGAGGCTAACGGGAGAGGCCAGAGGCTAACGGGAGAGGCCAGAGGCTAACGGGAGAGGCCAGAGGCTAACGGGAGAGGCCAGAGGCTAACGGGAGAGGCCAGAGGCTAACGGGAGAGGCCAGAGGCTAACGGGAGAGGCCAGAGGCTAACGGGAGAGGCCAGAGGCTAACGGGAGAGGCCAGAGGCTAACGGGAGAGGCCAGAGGCTAACGGGAGAGGCCAGAGGCTAACGGGAGAGGCCAGAGGCTAACGGGAGAGGCCAGAGGCTAACGGGAGAGGCCAGAGGCTAACGGGAGAGGCCAGAGGCTAACGGGAGATCTGAGGAGCTGAAAGTCCTGAAAACCCATTCAAACGAAACCTCTCAATACAAATGAATCCCCACGAATTCCCTATTCAGAAAACTGCAGAAGGCGGATTTTTCCAGAAGAAGAAAAAAGAATCTGAACAAACGGATGGATTTGAAGGAGTCATGAGTGAATGGGAAAAACTGCGTGGATTCCGGTCGATCGCAAATAAAACGGAAATGGCCGAATTCTCCCAAACATACGGAATGTTTTGAGGTAGAACTTATGGAAATCACTGAAACTCTGAAGCCTGTGAAACGCACAGAAAATCCGGAATAACAGATAATAAAGATAAAGAAACCAAAACCATGTCCATAAAAGCATCTTCAAACATCAAAACACTTTACCAGCTTCTCTCACGGCGTCTGTACCGGGGAGATTCGCAGCGGCCGCTTGTTTCACTCATCTGTCTCATAGGACCTGGATCTTTGGCCTGTTTTAGCACTTTCTGCGTGAGCTCTCAGTCGTACAGGAGTTGTCCATACCTTCATTGAAGATTTCAGACCTTCATTCAAAACCTTCCTGGGCCAAATCACATGAAACAAAATCCCCTCTTCCAGCTCAGATGAACTTATTTCCTCATGAAGGCGATATTCAAAAGCATGAGTGTGATGACATGGGGAAACAGATGAGCTTCACAACATTAAAGATCGACCTTCACCTTTCAGAGAAAAGGACCTCCGTACAGTCGACTACACAGACCCGAATGTTTGTGCTGCTGATTCAGAGCGAAGTGTCGACATGTCGGACCATGTAAAACTGAGGCCCAGGACGCAGAAGATCACAGATCACAGAAGATCACGGAAGATCACAGAAGATCACGGAAGATCACAGAAGATCACAGAAGATCACAGAAGATCACTTTACATTTAACACATTCAAATATTATTATATATATTATATACTTATATATATATATTATTTGCTTTAGAAAAAAAGAGTTTCATTCATAAAAAACACACATTTCACTGAACATTTCCCACGGTCTGAAAGAGAGGGTTAGTCCTGGTCTGGTCTGACAAAGGGTTAGTCCTCGTCTGATCTGGTCTGGTCTGGTCTGACAGAGGGTTAGTCCTCGTCTGGTCTGGTCTGGTCTGGTCTGACAGAGGGTTAGTCCTCGTCTGGTCTGGTCTGACAGAGGGTTAGTCCTCGTCTGGTCTGACAGAGGGTTAGTCCTCGTCTGGTCTGACAGAGGGTTAGTCCTGGTCTGGTCTGACAGAGGGTTAGTCCTCGTCTGGTCTGGTCTGACAGAGGGTTAGTCCTCGTCTGGTCTGAGAGAGGGTTAGTCCTCGTCTGGTCCGGGCTCAGTCTGCTCTTGGTTTTTAAGTCTCTGTGACGTCACAGCAGGTGCAGCGACGGCTCTTGACGACAGGATTCTGTTGGTTTATTCGGAGCCTCTGGGGCTGAACCAGTGTTGGGTTGAACATATTACTTTGAGTAACGTGTTACTATGAGTAACGTGTTACTTTGAGTAACGTGTTACTATGAGTAACGTGTTACTTTGAGTAACGTGTTACTATGAGTAACGTGTTACTATGAGTAACGTGTTACTATGAGTAACGTGTTACTATGAGTAACGTGTTACTTTGAGTAACGTGTTACTATGAGTAACGTGTTACTATGAGTAACGTGTTACTATGAGTAACGTGTTACTTTGAGTAACGTGTTACTATGAGTAACGTGTTACTATGAGTAACGTGTTACTATGAGTAACGTGTTACTTTGAGTAACGTGTTACTTTGAGTAACGCAGTAGTGTAACACGTTATTATGAAAATACGTTCAATGATGTTACAGTTACTACCTAAATACTTTGTTGACATGTTTGACACCGGGCCTCGGGAAAGCAAGAGAACTGCACTAACCCTGCCCGCGGGCACGTGTGCTCACGTCACGCTGAGCACGTGAGCGAGATTGTTTGCAAAGCAACACGGCAGAGCCAGAGCAGAGGAATTGGTTTTGCCGGTGGAGATATCACACTATTTAACTATATCTGTCAAAAAGATATAGTTTTGCGCGGGCAGCTTGTCCACCGCAGCCAACTCATCCTCCAACCTTTTAAACACTTGCAGCGTCAACTCTCAACTATTAAGCTAGTCGCTAAAGAGCGTCTGAGCGAAGCCGCCTCCGACAGCACAAAACCAACACGATAGAAGCAACCTCGACTTGAATTACGCTGTCGGGGAACCTCAAAGACTGGAACACAGAGGCTTGTAGCGGCGTATGTAACGGCGTATGTAGCGGCGTATGTAGCGGCGTATGTAGCGGCGTATGTAACGGCGTATGTAGCGGCGTATGTAGCGGCGTATGTAGCGGCGTATGTGGCGGCGTATGTGGCGGCGTATGTGGCGGCGTATGTAGCGGCGTATGTAGCGGCGTATGTAGCGGCGTATGTAACGGCGTATGTAGCGGCGTATGTAACGGCGTATGTAGCGGCGTATGTAGCGCCGTATGTAGCGGCGTATGTGGCGGCGTATGTGGCGGCGTATGTGGCGGCGTATGTAGCGGCGTATGTAGCGGCGTATGTAGCGGCGTATGTAACGGCGTATGTAGCGGCGTATGTAGCGGCGTATGTAGCGGCGTATGTAACGGCGTATGTAGCGGCGTATGTGGCGGCGTATGTGGCGGCGTATGTAGCGGCGTATGTAGCGGCGTATGTAGCGGCGTATGTAGCGGCGTATGTAGCGGCGTATGTAGCGGCGTATGTAGCGGCGTATGTAGCGGCGTATGTAGCGGCGTATGTAGCGGCGTATGTAGCGGCGTATGTAACGGCGTATGTAGCGGCGTATGTAGCGGCGTATGTAGCGGCGTATGTAGCGGCGTATTAGCGGCGTATGTAGCGGCGTATGTAACGGCGTATGTAGCGGCGTATGTAGCGGCGTATGTAGCGGCGTATGTAGCGGCGTATGTAGCGGCGTATGTAGCGGCGTATGTAGCGGCGTATGTAGCGGCGTATGTAACGGCGTATGTAGCGGCGTATGTAGCGGCGTTTGTAGCGGCGTATGTAGCGGCGTATTAGCGGCGTATGTAGCGGCGTATGTAGCGGCGTTTGTAGCGGCGTATGTAGCGGCGTATTAGCGGCGTATGTAGCGGCGTATGTAGCGGCGTTTGTAGCGGCGTATGTAGCGGCGTATGTAGCGGCGTATGTAGCGGCGTATGTGGCGGCGTACGTGGCGGCGTACGTAGCGGCGTACGTAGAGGCGTACGTAGCGGCGTATGTAGCGGCGTATGTAGCGGCGTATGTAGCGGCGTATGTAGCGGCGTATGTAACGGCGTATGTAGCGGCGTATGTAGCGGCGTATGTAGCGGCGTATGTAGCGGCGTATGTAACGGCGTATGTAACGGCGTATGTAGCGGCGTATGTAGCGGCGTATGTAGCGGCGTATGTAACGGCGTATGTAGCGGCGTATGTAGCGGCGTTTGTAGCGGCGTATGTAGCGGCGTATTAGCGGCGTATGTAGCGGCGTATGTAGCGGCGTTTGTAGCGGCGTATGTAGCGGCGTATTAGCGGCGTATGTAGCGGCGTATGTAGCGGCGTTTGTAGCGGCGTATGTAGCGGCGTATGTAGCGGCGTATGTAGCGGCGTATGTGGCGGCGTACGTGGCGGCGTACGTAGCGGCGTATGTAGAGGCGTATGTAGCGGCGTATTAGCGGCGTATGTAACGGCGTATGTAGCGGCGTATGTAGCGGCGTATGTAGCGGCGTATGTAGCGGCGTATGTAGCGGCGTATGTAGCGGCGTATGTAGCGGCGTTTGTAGCGGCGTATGTAGCGGCGTATGTAGCGGCGTATGTAGCGGCGTATTAGCGGCGTATGTAGCGGCGTATTAGCGGCGTATGTAGCGGCGTATGTAACGGCGTATGTAGCGGCGTATGTAGCGGCGTATGTAGCGGCGTATGTAGCGGCGTATGTAGCGGCGTATGTAGCGGCGTATGTAGCGGCGTATGTAGCGGCGTATGTAGCGGCGTATGTAGCGGCGTATGTAACGGCGTATGTAGCGGCGTATGTAGCGGCGTATGTAGCGGCGTATGTGGCGGCGTATGTAGCGGCGTATGTGGCGGCGTATGTGGCGGCGTATGTAGCGGCGTATGTAGCGGCGTATGTAGCGGCGTATGTAGCGGCGTATGTAGCGGCGTATGTAGCGGCGTATGTGGCGGCGTATGTAGCGGCGTATGTGGCGGCGTATGTGGCGGCGTATGTAGCGGCGTATGTAGCGGCGTATGTGGCGGCGTATGTAGCGGCGTATGTGGCGGAGTATGTAGCGCCGTATGTAGCGGCTTATGTAGCGGCGTATGTAACGGCGTATGTAGCGGCGTATGTAGCGGCGTATTAGCGGCTTATGTAGCGGCGTATGTAGCGGCGTATGTAGCGGCGTATGTAACGGCGTATGTAGCGGCGTATGTAACGGCGTATGTAGCGGCGTATGTAGCGGCGTATGTAGCGGCGTATGTAGCGGCGTATGTAGCGGCGTATGTAGCGGCGTATGTAGCGGCGTATGTAGCGGCGTATTAGCGGCGTATGTAGCGGCGTATGTAGCGGCGTATGTAACGGCGTATGTAGCGGCGTATGTAGCGGCGTATGTAGCGGCGTATGTAGCGGCGTATTAGCGGCGTATGTAGCGGCGTATGTAGCGGCGTATGTAGCGGCGTATGTAACGGCGTATGTAGCGGCGTATGTAGCGGCGTATGTAGCGGCGTATGTAGCGGCGTATGTAGCGGCGTATGTAGCGGCGTATGTAGCGGCGTATGTGGCGGCGTATGTAGCGGCGTATGTGGCGGAGTATGTAGCGCCGTATGTAGCGGCTTATGTAGCGGCGTATGTAACGGCGTATGTAGCGGCGTATGTAGCGGCGTATTAGCGGCTTATGTAGCGGCGTATGTAGCGGCGTATGTAGCGGCGTATGTAACGGCGTATGTAGCGGCGTATGTAACGGCGTATGTAGCGGCGTATGTAGCGGCGTATGTAGCGGCGTATGTAGCGGCGTATGTAGCGGCGTATGTAGCGGCGTATGTAGCGGCGTATGTAGCGGCGTATTAGCGGCGTATGTAGCGGCGTATGTAGCGGCGTATGTAACGGCGTATGTAGCGGCGTATGTAGCGGCGTATGTAGCGGCGTATGTAGCGGCGTATTAGCGGCGTATGTAGCGGCGTATGTAGCGGCGTATGTAGCGGCGTATGTAGCGGCGTATGTAGCGGCGTATGTAGCGGCGTATGTAGCGGCGTATGTAACGCCGTATGTAGCGGCGTATGTAGCGGCGTATGTAGCGGCGTATGTAGCGGCGTATGTAGCGGCGTATGTAGCGGCGTATGTAGCGGCGTATGTAGCGGCGTATGTAACGGCGTATGTAGCGGCGTATGTAACGGCGTATGTAGCGGCGTATGTAACGGCGTATGTAGCGGCGTATGTAACGGCGTATGTAGCGGCGTATGTAACGGCGTATGTAGCGGCGTATGTAGCGGCGTATGTAGCGGCGTATGTAGCGGCGTATGTAACGGCGTATGTAGCGGCGTATGTAACGGCGTATGTAGCGGCGTATGTAACGGCGTATGTAGCGGCGTATGTAACGCGTATGTAGCGGCGTATGTAACGGCGTATGTAGCGGCGTATGTAGCGGCGTATGTAGCGGCGTATGTAACGGCGTATGTAGCGGCGTATGTAGCGGCGTATGTAGCGGCGTATGTAGCGGCGTATGTAGCGGCGTATGTAACGGCGTATGTAGCGGCGTATGTGGCGGCGTATGTGGCGGCGTATGTGGCGGCGTATGTAGCGGCGTATGTAGCGGCGTATGTAGCGGCGTATGTAGCGGCGTATGTAGCGGCGTATGTAGCGGCGTATGTAGCGGCGTATGTAGCGGCGTATGTAGCGGCGTATGTAGAGGCGTATGTAGCGGCGTATGTAGCGGCGTATGTAGCGGCGTATGTAGCGGCGTATGTAGCGGCGTATGTAGCGGCGTATGTAGCGGCGTATGTAGCGGCGTATGTAGCGGCGTATGTAACGGCGTATGTAACGGCGTATGTAGCGGCGTATGTAGCGGCGTATGTAGCGGCGTATGTAGCGGCGTATGTAACGGCGTATGTAACGGCGTATGCAGCGGCGTATGTAGCGGCGTATGTAGCGGCGTATGTAGCGGCGTATGTAGCGGCGTATGTAGCGGCGTATGTAGCGGCGTATGTAGCGGCGTATGTAGCGGCGTATGTAGCGGCGTATGTAACGGCGTATGTAGCGGCGTATGTAGCGGCGTATGTAGCGGCGTATGTAGCGCGTATGTAGCGGCGTATGTAGCGGCGTATGTAGCGGCGTATGTAGCGGCGTATGTAACGGCGTATGCAGCGGCGTATGTAGCGGCGTATGTAGCGGCGTATGTAGCGGCGTATGTAGCGGCGTATGTAGCGGCGTATGTAGCGGCGTATGTAGCGGCGTTTGTAGCGGCGTATGTAACGGCGTATGTAGCGGCGTATGTAGCGGCGTATGTAGCGGCGTATGTAGCGGCGTATGTAGCGGCGTATGTAGCGGCGTATGTAGCGGCGTATGTAGCGGCGTATGTAGCGGCGTTTGTAGCGGCGTATGTAACGGCGTATGTAGCGGCGTATGTAGCGGCGTATGTAGCGGCGTATGTAGCGGCGTATGTAGCGGCGTATGTAGCGGCGTATGTAGCGGCGTATGTAGCGGCGTATGTAGCGGCGTATGTAACGGCGTATGTAACGGCGTATGCAGCGGCGTATGTAGCGGCGTATGTAGCGGCGTATGTAGCGGCGTATGTAGCGGCGTATGTAGCGGCGTATGTAGCGGCGTATGTAGCGGCGTATGTAGCGGCGTATGTAGCGGCGTATGTAGCGGCGTATGTAACGGCGTATGTAGCGGCGTATGTAGCGGCGTATGTAGCGGCGTATGTAGCGCGTATGTAGCGGCGTATGTAGCGGCGTATGTAGCGGCGTATGTAGCGGCGTATGTAACGGCGTATGCAGCGGCGTATGTAGCGGCGTATGTAGCGGCGTATGTAGCGGCGTATGTAGCGGCGTATGTAGCGGCGTATGTAGCGGCGTATGTAGCGGCGTTTGTAGCGGCGTATGTAACGGCGTATGTAGCGGCGTATGTAGCGGCGTATGTAGCGGCGTATGTAGCGGCGTATGTAGCGGCGTATGTAGCGGCGTATGTAGCGGCGTATGTAGCGGCGTATGTAGCGGCGTATGTAGCGGCGTTTGTAGCGGCGTATGTAACGGCGTATGTAGCGGCGTATGTAGCGGCGTATGTAGCGGCGTATGTAGCGGCGTATGTAGCGGCGTATGTAGCGGCGTATGTAGCGGCGTATGTAGCGGCGTATGTAGCGGCGTATGTAACGGCGTATGTAGCGGCGTATGTAGCGCGTATGTAGCGGCGTATGTAGCGGCGTATGTAGCGGCGTATGTAGCGGCGTATGTAGCGGCGTATGTAGCGGCGTATGTAGCGGCGTATGTAGCGGCGTATGTTGTTGAAGAGATTCTGCCCATTTCTACGGTAGAGTCGTCGTCTTTCAGAAACATTTTACGCAAAATACAAACTGCGGATGATTGGACAGAAAAACATTTGTAAACCATCTGGAGAAAGTGAGTTCAAGTCAACCTTCGAGAGCCTGGAGTATGTTTCGACCACTGCTGATGTTTGGACCTGTCGTAATAAAGCTTCATGGGCATGACAGCACATTGGATCAACCCAAACAACCTCAGACGTGATAAAGCAGCTGTTGCCGAAGAATGAAAGGACGTCATACGATGTCGTGTAGAACGTTTACATTCAGCGTTTGGACTCACTCACAAGGTAACGGCCACTGTGACCGATAATGGGTCACACTTCGTAAAAGCCTCTCGGATCTACGAGGCAGCAACAGCATCTTCTGAGTCAGAGGAGGACGGTGGTGAAGAAGAGGAGGACGGTGGTGAAGAGGAGGAGGACGGTGGTGAAGAGGACGGTGGTGAAGAGGAGGAGGACGGTGGTGAAGAGGAGGAGGACGGTGGTGAAGAGGAGGAGGACGGTGGTGAAGAGGAGGAGGACGGTGGTGAAGAGGAGGAGGACGGTGGTGAAGAGGAGGAGGACGGTGGTGAAGAGGAGGAGGACGGTGGTGAAGAGGAGGAGGACGGTGGTGAAGAGGAGGAGGACGGTGGTGAAGAGGAGGAGGACGGTGGTGAAGAGGAGGAGGACGGTGGTGAAGAGGACGGTGGTGATGAGGAGGAGGACAGAGGTGAAGAGGAGGAGGACGGTGGTGAAGAAGAGGAGGACAATGTTGTTTTTGCTGATGTAAATGACGTACTATCTAACGGCTCTGCAGAAGGAGATTATATTCTGCCTCCTCACTTACGGTTTGCTTCACACACGCTGAAATTGATTTCTAATAATGATGTGAACAAATGACTGTCTGCAAATGTCCACATTTGTGCACAGAATGCTTCACAGTTGCATAAATATAAGAAAACAAATACAATCAATAAAAACATCAACATAAAATTAATCAATTACAGTAAAAGGCAGGAGAGATGGAAATTAGCTTGAGCTATAATCCTGCATTTTAAGTATACTGTACTTTGTGTAAATGCACTGTCCCTTTAAAATAAATAAAATACGAGAGTGCAGATGAAATACTTTCAGTCATATTCACGGGTAAAAAGAAATGTTTTCAGCCTGGATTTGAACATTGTCAGAATTGAGGCCTGTCTCACATCCTCATGAAGACTGTTCCAGATTTTAGCTTTAGCCTCACTGTGTTTAGTCCTGACTCTGGAACCACCAGGAGGCCCCTCCCTGAAGGTCTCACTGTGTTTAGTCCTGACTCTGGAACCACCAGGAGGCCCCTCCCTGAAGGTCTCACTGTGTTTAGTCCTGACTCTGGAACCACCAGGAGGCCCCTCCCTGAAGGTCTCACTGTGTTTAGTCCTGACTCTGGGGCCACCAGGAGGCCCCTCCCTGAAGTTCTCAGGGCTAAGATGGTTCATACGGCTCTAACATGTCAGAGATGGACTTTGGAGCTAAACCATGAAAAGACTTGTAACAAGCAGAGCTGTTTTAAAGTCTATTCTCTGAGTGACAGGAAGCCAGTGCAGAGACCGGAGCACTGGACTAATATGGTCGTGTTTCCTGGTTCTTGTCAGGACTCGAGCAGCAGCGTTCTGGATGTTCTGCAGCTGTATGTGCGATATGTGCAAAGCTCCATGACTCCTTGACATCCTCACTATTCCAACCCCACAGTTAAACCACGTGTGTGCTCAGTCAGACATGAGAGTCCTGAACGTGAACATACATGTCTTACTGAACGTGAACATACATGTCTTACTGAACGTGAACATACATGTCTTACTGAACGGGAACATACATGTCTTACTGAACGTGAACATACATGTCTTACTGAACGTGAACATACATGTCTTACTGAACGTGAACATACATGTCTTACTGAACGTGAACATACATGTCTTACTGAACGTGAACATACATGTCTTACTGAACGGGAACATACATGTCTTACTGAACACTGCTCAGTCATGAAACCCCTCACCGGCGCCTTGGATATTTGGCAAGGTGAAGAGAACTGCTGGTTGGTGTTGAAGGAGGTGGTGGTGGAGGTGGTGTTGGAGGTGGTGGTGTTGGAGGAGGTGGTGGTGGAGGTGGTGTTGGAGGAGGTGGTGGTGGAGGTGGTGTTGAAGGAGGTGTTGGTGGAGGTGGTGTTGAAGGAGGTGTTGGAGGAGGTGGTGTTGAAGGAGGTGTTGGTGGAGGTGGTGTTGGAGGAGGTGTTGGAGGAGGTGGTGTTGAAGGAGGTGTTGGTGGAGGTGGTGTTGGAGGAGGTGTTGGAGGAGGTGGTGTTGGAGGAGGTGGTTTTGGAGGTGTTGGAGGAGGTGGTGTTGGAGGAGGTGTTGGTGGAGGTGGTGTTGAAGGAGGTGTTGGTGGAGGTGGTGTTGGAGGAGGTGTTGGTGGAGGTGGTGTTGAAGGAGGTGTTGGAGGAGGTGGTGTTGGAGGAGGTGTTGGTGGAGGTGGTGTTGGAGGAGGTGTTGGTGGAGGTGGTGTTGGAGGAGGTGGTGTTGGAGGAGGTGTTGGAGGAGGTGGTGTTGGAGGAGGTGGTTTTGGAGGTGTTGGAGGAGGTGGTGTTGGAGGTGTTGGTGGAGGTGGTGGAGGAGGTGGTGGAGACGATGGCCGAGGTGACGGTTTGTAAAGGCATAAACAGAGCCTGAAGCTCCTGAGGGTCAGAGGGACGTCACTAACGAGTCTCTGAGGAGCTGGACTCACAAACATCTGAGGCCACGCCCCCCCCGCCTGCGCCTCAGGGTTTGTCCCACAGGCTGAGGCCACGCCCCCCCCGCCTGCGCCTCAGGGTTTGTCCCACAGGCTGAGGCCACGCCCCCCCGCCTGCGCCTCAGGGTTTGTCCCACAGGCTGAGGCCACGCCCCCCCGCCTGCGCCTCAGGGTTTGTCCCACAGGCTGAGGCCACGCCCCCCCGCCTGCGCCTCAGGGTTTGTCCCACAGGCTGAGGCCACGCCCCCCCCGCCTGCGCCTCAGGGTTTGTCCCTCAGGCTGAGGCCAAATATTTGGAACAAATGTCGCCCTCTGCTGGACAGTTCCAGTAACTGCAGCACAAACTCATGTGACACCTGGGCCAAAGAGTTTGAACAAAGTCTCAGTGCAAAGGTCAAGGAGCCGCAGAGCTGAATATCACTCAGTGTCACCAGCACGACTCCAGCTGGCGTCTGCATGGGCTTCACCCTCCAGGCTTCACCCTCCAGGCTTCACCCTCCAGGCTTCACCCTCCAGGCCTTCACCCTCCAGGCTTCACCCTCCAGGCTTCACCCTCCAGGCCCTCACCCTCCAGGCTTCACCCTCCAGGCCTTCACCCTCCAGGCCCTCACCCTCCAGGCCTTCCCCCTCCAGGCCTTCACCCTCCAGGCCTTCACCCTCCAGGCTTCACCCTCCAGGCTTCACCCTCCAGGCCTTCCCCCTCCAGGCCTTCACCCTCCAGGCCCTCACCCTCCAGGCTTCACCCTCCAGGCCTTCCCCCTCCAGGCCTTCACCCTCCAGGCCTTCCCCCTCCAGGCCTTCACCCTCCAGGCCCTCACCCTCCAGGCTTCACCCTCCAGGCCCTCACCCTCCAGGCCCTCACCCTCCAGGCTTCACCCTCCAGGCCCTCACCCTCCAGGCCCTCACCCTCCAGGCCTTCACCCTCCAGGCCTTCACCCTCCAGGCTTCACCCTCCAGGCCTTCCCCCTCCAGGCCTTCACCCTCCAGGCCCTCACCCTCCAGGCTTCACCCTCCAGGCCCTCACCCTCCAGGCCTTCACCCTCCAGGCCCTCACCCTCCAGGCTTCACCCTCCAGGCCCTCACCCTCCAGGCCCTCACCCTCCAGGCCTTCACCCTCCAGGCCTTCACCCTCCAGGCTTCACCCTCCAGGCCTTCACCCTCCAGGCCTTCACCCTCCAGACTTCACCCTCCAGGCCTTCACCCTCCAGACTTCACCCTCCAGGCCTTCACCCTCCAGACTTCACCCTCCAGGCCTTCTCCCTCCAGGCCTTTTCCCTCCAGGCCTTCACCCTCCAGGCCCTCACCCTCCAGGCTTCACCCTCCAGGCTTCACCCTCCAGGCCCTCACCCTCCAGGCCTTCACCCTCCAGGCCTTCACCCTCCAGGCTTCACCCTCCAGGCCTTCACCCTCCAGGCCTTCACCCTCCAGGCCTTCTCCCTCCAGGCTTCACCCTCCAGGCCTTCACCCTCCAGGCCTTCTCCCTCCAGGCCTTCACCCTCCAGGCCTTCACCCTCCAGGCCTTCACCCTCCAGGCCTTCACCCTCCAGGCTTCACCCTCCAGGCCTTCACCCTCCAGGCTTCACCCTCCAGGCCTTTTCCCTCTAGGCCTTCTCCCTCCAGGCTTCACCTCCAGGTTGCTGGAAAGGCCACAGAACAAATGAAATGACATGAAATGGTCGGTAAAATTAAACCAGATAATGAACACACAAAAACAGTCAGACATTATAAACAAAGCAACACAGAGAAGACAATAAACATGAAGCTGTGAACGCTGTTGGTGAATTCAACAACCTACATGTTCACACTGTGACTGCAGGTTTGACCTAGTTTGATCTAGTGAAGGTTCTCAGTTATGGGATGTTCCTGGTGTTCCAGGTGTGAGCTGCCCTCACTGAAAAGCTCCACTGGCCAAAAGCTGTTTTCCTCAAAGGAACGGTGAGATGGCAGAGATGCCTTTCTCATCGTAGCCGGGGATTTCAATCACGCAAACCCAAAGAGCGTTTTCCCCAAAGTCTATCAACACATTGACTTTCCAACAACTGTTCTGTGGCTGCCAGCATGCGGGCCACTAGTTAAAGTCACTAAACCAGTTCGGAAACAGATCCAAGTGTGGAGTAAAGACCCCTTAGAGGAACTCAAGGACTGCTTCTACACAACGGAGTGGGATATGTTCAAGCAGGCTGCCACTCACAACAATATCACTAACCTCCAGGAGTTAGTTAGTTATTCTTTTGAGCAGTTTACATTTCACATTATTTACAAGTCGGCTGAAGATAGAAGCTCATATACGCCGACCCCGTAATCAATGTAATAAACATTACATTTCCCGGTGATCCTGCACAATCCGTCTGTATCCAAAATAAAAATTCAGAAAAACTCAAATAGTTCTCATTTTCATTTACTCAAGTACATGAACTTGAGTAACATTTTAAAGTAATTGTACTTAACGTATTTCATCCATATAGTACTTTTAACTTTTTACTGTACTTTTGCGTGAATAAAAATAATAGTTAAATTTTCCATCTGAGGAAAAGCTTCAAAACGGCCTGAAGAAACAACATTTACCAAAGGATTAAAACACTGAATCTGGGTTTATCATTCAAGCAGCATCATAATGTCCATAAAAAGGCAGAGAGACAGAAAAACAGCACAACTATATCAATCGTCTTGTTTCTACAACGTGCTACAGGAAGACAATCCCCAATGCCCCGCCCGACTGTAGTCACCAGTCACAGTTATGCAAGTTAATTCTGTGGTCCTGCTGCTTCACCTTTGTCCCAACCTTCTCCGCTGCCATAGATTTTATCTGGTAACAATGATTTTGCAGCTTTGTATAATATTTGTGCTGTATAAAAGTCAACTAAATCATACATTGTTAATAGATTAGATTGCAGAAATGATTTGTTGGAGTGCTCATTATATCCAGCCTTGTAAATTGTTCTGATCGCTCGTTTCTGGAGTATGAAAAGGGAATGTAACAAACTTTTATAATTGTTCCCCCAAATGTCTATACCGTATGTCAGATACGACATGACCAGAGAGCCGTACAGCAGATGAAGCGCTTTGCACTCCAGCACATACTTAGTTTAATCACTGCAATACTTTTTGAGATTTCGTTTTGAATGTGCTTTATGTGCGGTTTCCAGTTCAGCTTATCTTCAATAATCACACACCTTTTCTACTGTGATACCATATATGGAGATTGCCCGATCCTGATGAGTAAGATTACCAAACATCATTACTTTAGCTTTATTTAGGTTTAGTGAAAGCTTATTAATATCCATCCATGATTTGATCTTGGTCAATTCCAGATTTGCTACATCAATAAGATTATTGTACTTATCATTTGAATAAAAAATATCGGTGTCGTCCGCAAATACTGTCATTCTTGACGCTTTAGACACTTTGAATACATCGTTTACATAGAGATTGAACAGTTTGGGACCCGATATAGATCCTTGAGGAACACCATTCTGACTCCCACCCCCCCATCTTAATCTGCTGTCTCTCTGTCAAATATCTGCATCCAGTTCCAAGCCACTCCTCTTTTACCATATTTTTCTAATGTATTAAGTTAAATGGAATGATTTTTTGTGTGTTTAAATCCATAAATATTCCGATTGTAAACTTCTCCTGATTGATTTGTAGTTATTCCTTCCACAGCTTCCAGAACTGCCATTGTCGTAGATCTCTCTTCTCTAAAGCCATGTTGTCTCTCATTCATTATCCCACATGTGTCAATACATTTATCCAACCGTTTGCTGAAAACTGTTTCTAATATTTTTGAAAACCGGGGGAGCAGAGAGACCGGTTTGTGAAGATGTTTTTGGATGGTCTTTGTAAAAGGGAATTACTGTTTTATTTGAGAACAGTTTGAAGAGACAGGTTACATATATAGGTTTAGGGTTTTAGAATAGTGTTGATTTACTTCTTTCACTATTATCATATCTAATCCATGACATTTACATTTATTACCAATGTTAAGGATCTGACTGACACCGGAGAGGAAAATGCTCTTTGATTCCTTTCTAAAAGTGATTCATCCAGTTCATCGTTGTTATGCTTTGGAATTTTCTTTGCCAATTGTGTTCATAAAAAAATCATTGAATTTATTTGCTATATGCTGCATATCTGAGTTTTCTTCATGGTTGATAACAAAGGAATCTGGATATGAATTCTTCCTTTGGTCAGCTTTCAATAACACATTCAATACGCCCCAAATCCCTTTCATACTCTTTCTATTCTCATCTGTCCGTGTCGTGTTTCTTCTTCTTTATTCTTATAATATTTGTTAATTTGTTCTTATACGATTTGTAGCAATTTTCCGCTTCTTTTGTCCGTAGTTTTATACATTTTCTATATAGATCATTTTTCTTTTTACATGCATTTATTAAACCTTTCGTTAACCAGGGACATTTCGTGAATTTCTTCAGTTTATAGAATTGTTTCATCGGGCAATGCCTGTTATACAGTGAACAAAACCTTTCTAAAAAATACCACAGGCTTTATCCACATTTCCCTCTGCATACACACAACTCCAGCTTTGGTTTAATAGGTCAAATTTAAATGTATTCATTGCATCCTCTGATCTTACTCGTACATAAACAGGATTTAGACGAATACCTTTCTTTTTGTAGTTATCACCATGAATTGCAAACACTGGTAAATGGTCAGTTATGTCAGATATCATTAATCCACAGGCTTTAATATATTCTATCTTATTTGTAACCCTAATTCTACTGGGTTATAGTTGGAAATAGGTTTATACTGTACATGCAATTCACAAATTCATCAGTTACTGCATGTTTATTAGGATTCATCAAATCTATATTAAAATCACCACAAATGAACAGTGTTTTATTTAAGTTTGAATACAGTTTTTCTATCCATTCAGTGAATATTTCAATACTTGAGCCCGGTGGTCTATATATGCAACTGATTATCATATTATTTTTCTTTTCAATTGTGACACAATCTAGTACACCACTTCTTGTTAGTGACATACTTTCCACGTGTTTGTATTTGGTTTGTATTTGGACATGTATAGCCACACCACCACCTGTTTTATGTTCTCTGTTCACATAGTTCAGATCATAACCGTCCATTTCAAATTGAATACCTTTATTTTCCTTAAACCATGTTTCTGATTTTGCTACAATACTATAAGGATGTTTAATTAAATATTCTTTTATGTGGTTGAAGTTTGCGTACATACTTCTACTGTTGAAGTGTATAAATGACTCATCTGAAATTATCATATTATATTCTTCCTCTGAATAGTATTTACAATCAATGTCATGAAGTGAAACACACATATTATCAAAGTCTGGATCATGTTCATTGAGATTGGTGCTGTCTGTTAACCCCAGCTCGAGGTGTTCATTGTCCATAATCCTCTGTCGTGATTGAACCTGTTAGTAAGTGAGTTGCAAAAGGATGACATTTTCGTAGGTGTCAGGTTATACACACTGCAGGTACCTCAATACCGCCATACTTCTTACAACCAAGACCTTTGCATGTTCGGGGGCTCCATTTAGTTTGATAAAAACTTTACAGTTACTCACCCGAGTGCTTTGGATCTTACCTTGCTTCCTTAGGTACCTTCGTTAAGTGGTCGTTCAGGTACACATTTGTCCCTTTTAAGTTCCTTCCTTGTTTCTATTGATAAATCTCATGATCACAGCTGGCATGTCGTTCTCTCTCCTTCGGGGGAGAGGGTGACGGGCCTCGATGTCACCCAGGTCCAGTGAGATCCCTTTGGACTCAAGAAAGGCCGCCACTTCCAGCTCCTCGGGCTCCGTCCCGTTGACGCCGGTCACAGCCTGCATACGCCCGGGGCTTGATGTTCAGCCCTGTGATGACAACGTCGTTGATCCTGGTGTACGGCTCCAAATCCTCCACTCTCTTCTCCAAGTCCCCAATTTTCTTATCTTTCTCCTTATTTTCGATTCTCAGCTGTTTAACCTCCTCCATCAAGTCCAGGAGTTGTTTTTGTTGATTTTTGATTACAGATGTTTCCTCCAACAAAAAATCCATTGACTTCCTGATTTCTTCAGCGTCCTCTGGTGATTTTTGTTCCAACTTAACCTGATGCTCTTTTATTCCAGTAACTTCATCTGCTAGAGTTTCAAAGGACTTTTTAAGTTCCTCAAAGTCCTCCGCGGCTGTGTTTCTCGTGGGCGGCGGCATGTTAGCTGGTTAGCCTGTCAAGCCGCTACTTTAATGTTAACGCTCCAGTTCACTTCACGATGTAAAAAACCTCAGTTTTTGTTTCAGGTCAAAAAAATCACTTTTTTAATAAAAGCGGGTTATTTTACAGTCAATTTTTCCCATGTTTTAGTCTGGCAAGTTCAAATCATGTAAAGATCCATTTTCTTCCACTTTTCCTTTTCCGGGTGGTGGGGGGGGCTGTTGGAGCAGCTCCAGCCCCTATGGCGCCCCCTGCAGGTGGGGGGTCCACAGAAGGACGGCCTCATGGTTCTACCCGGGCCTGTTGGTCTCTCATAAGGAGCTTCTGACCCGTCTGACCAGTCTGACCCGTCACCTGTGTTACTGAGCCCAGATATAAACAGGCCAACACATTTAAAGATATGGACGTTATTTATTAATTAATCAAAAGGAGGTTTATTCCCCGGGACATTTGCTGCGTCAACCGCTGAGGGAAACGATCATCAACCATCTGAATGAGTGAGCACCACACACGGCAGGAAGACCCGCAAAACCAACACGACTTCACCGCAATTCAATCCACACAGCGAACGATCAGACTGTCGACGTTCTACCGAAGCGGCGACGAGTGCGAGACCAAAAACATGTAAACCAAGACATACAGAGATAAGAAAAAGAATATAACGAGTTAGTCCGTCCTGACAAGTCCCAGAGACATGGGCCACCGAGCGAACGAACTCCAAACTAAACTCAAGACAAGACAAACAAGGACAGCAGGAAACAATGGTCACTGGAAAACAAAAACACAAAGATCAAAAACCCACTCGACACAGACTTAACGATAACACTTTAATATTAAAAACTCACGGGTTAGAAGAAGCTCCGTCTGGCTCACGGTTAAAAACTCCGTGGTCCTGCCAGAAAAACAACCAATTAAAACTTACTAATGGATAAAAGCTAGAGATGTGGCGATCGTGTCGAGGCTTCGAAGCGTGTGCCGAGTAATCTGGAGGAGTGTCTGCTGAAGCGTGTGTTGATCACGTGTGTTGATCACGTGTGTTGATCACGTGTGTTGAGCACGTGTGTTGAGCACGTGTGTTGATCACGTGTGTTGATCACGTGTGTTGAGCACGTGTGTTGAGCACGTGTGTTGATCACGTGTGTTGATCACGTGTGTTGATCACGTGTGCGGCGGCGTTCGAAGCCTCGGGAAGCGGCCGCACCGCGTGACTGATTCAGGAAATGATTCGCGGGTTTGAAGCGCGATTCAAAACAAAAGCGACAGTGACATTTTGTGTATTTGTGTTGGACATAAACAAAGAAACAGAAGCATATTTTCAATCACAGCTCGATAAATTCGCAAATTTAGTCTTTCAGCCCCAACATTTATTGTAAGCACTCAGCATGTTATATATGTGGACCTGTCCCTTTTTAAATCCAGATTAAAGACTCATCTTTTCAAACTTGCTTTAATACTTAGAGACACTGAATTGTGTCCAGGTTGTAAACATTTGTCTGTGAAGCACTTTGGTCCTGGTGTTGTTGTAAAGTGCTATATAAATGAACTTTTACTGATTGATTCATTTCTTGTCCACATGATGGCGCAGTGGAGCAAATAAAGCACCTTGATGCTTCGAACCATGTGTGATGCAATTGGCTGTGAGGCTTCAGTGCTTCATGGGGCTTCATCTGCCATCACTAATAAAAGCACTCAATTTAAACAATGTAAACATTCTAAAACAACTTACCAAACAAAACCCACAACCACACACGGCCTGGGCAACAAACACTCTGACCTCCCGCAGACACCGGCACCTCACGGGCAAACACGCCCTTCCTGTTAAATACTGTGTGGTCTGTGAGGCAGCAGCGCCCCCTGGAGGAACCACCATTACATGTAGGACCTGTTTGCCCTGGCAGACCCTACAGGGGCACGAAGCCCCTACAACAGAGCTCCAGGATCATTCACTCAAACCCCCCCATCCTCCAGGAGGGGATCATCATGAAGATCTAGTCTATAAACTACAGTGAAATAAAATGGTTTCATTTTCCAAATATAAGGGCAACAACTTTCCCCACTTTCCCCACTCGACTAACACTTTCTACAGGTACTTTTTTACTTTTACTTGAGGAAATATTTCAAAGTAACGTTACTCTTATTGGGTAAATACTTGAACGACTCTCGGGCTGGTGCGTGTGCGTGTGTGCGTGCGCGTGTGCGTGTGTGCGTGTGTATACGTGTGTTTGTGTGTGTGTGTATGCGTGTGTTTGTGCGTGCGTGTGCGCGTGTGCCCCGGGTTTTCGCTCAGGCGCCGCGGGCAGCCCTGGCCCTCTGAGTGAGGACCTCCCTCTCGGACTCGCAGCAGTAATGGCGGACTACGAA
The DNA here is from genome assembly GCF_951799975.1 of Gobius niger. Lineage (NCBI taxonomy): Eukaryota > Metazoa > Chordata > Actinopteri > Gobiiformes > Gobiidae > Gobius > Gobius niger. The sequence continues at coordinate 107,482 of NC_136852.1, read as the reverse complement.
AACTACGACGACAGGGACAAGGCCTACAGCAGCTTCGGCGGCCGAGGGTGAGTGCGCCGTGCCCGGGTGCAGGCCTCGCGGGGGCCGGGGGGGGAGGCCGCGGGTCCTGCCGGCGGAGGGGGCTCTGCAGGCGGGCGGTGGGGGCCGGGCAGGCGGCTGTTGCTCCGGAACACCCCGCGCTCTGCGGCTAAACATGCGGCTACACGTCAGGCGTTTCATCCGCAGGAGCCTCAGACCTGTATGAATGAGGAAAACAAGCTAGCGCAGACACAAACCTGCCCCTGACGTGTTTATATTATATATTTATATATTTATATTCAGCCCTTCACTGAGTCTGAGGCAGAGGAAGGGCATGTGGGGGCAGAGTTTACATGTTCTGCCGTGACTCACCCACAGACCTGCAGTTTCTTACAGGAATATCAGTCCGTGTCTCGGTTTGGCGGGTTGTTGTGTTCACGTGTTTATAACAGAAACAGCAGCTAAACGTCTCTGTGTTTCCTTTAAAAACCACCACGCTGCGGCTGAGAGAGCCTGCCAACTTCCCCTCAGTGCGGAACCCTCCCCGGAACGAAACGCCGAGGGTTTAGCGTCTCCAGACACGAGCTACAACCGGGAGCTAACTGGAGCTAATGCGGCTAATGCGGCTAATGCTAACGCTGCGCAGCTCCGCAGACCCCGCTCCATGTGGCGGAGTCTGGGGCTGCGACAGGGAGAGGCCCGGGCACAGAGCTCCATGCCCCGGCCAGAGAGCTCCATGCCCCGGCCTGGGACCTCCATGCCCCGGCCTGAGAGCTCCATGCCCCGGGCTGAGAGCTCCATGCCCCGGCCTGAGACCTCCATGCCCCGGCCTGAGAGCTCCATGCCCCGGCCAGAGAGCCCCGCAGCGCCCGCGCGGAGCTCCGCAGACTCGTTGCATGTGTCTTTTCACGTCTGCGAAATCAAACCCTCTCTGGCAGATCATACAGTGCAGTTGTTTAGGAGACAGAATATCCTGCAGAACTGTGTGTTTACGCGGCTCTCCTTGTAGCACAGAGCTCTACAAACATGTTCTGAAAGGGTTCACATTTTTACAAACACAAACACATGGAAGTTAAAAGTGTGAGTTCCTGATCCTGATTCAGTGGAACCTTGTTTACTGCTTTGTGAGTCTTGTTTTGACACGATTTACTGCAAACCACAGCGTTTACCTGGTATCTGCTGTTAGGGTTAGTTCAGGGTAATCACCCTGCCCCGGGGCAGCAGCGGCTGCAGTCGTCGCTTACCCCCACCGAGTGTAGAGTGAATGGAATAATGATGACGTTGCAGCACTTTGAGAAACTTGTCAACACAGGCTCGTGAAGTGCAAAACAAGTGTGAGCTGTAATCAGTGCTGCGCAGAGGAACTCGTCACGCAGGTGCGGGAATTATATATATATATATATATATATATCTTCATCTTCCATTACTGCTTTTACATAAACAGGTGCCATTGAAAAATCTCTCCGTATGTTTCTCTTTACATGAAAGATAAAGTCTATAAAGTAACTTAAGATTCACACGTGCCTGAAATCTGCTTTTGTAAATGAACTGTTTTTCAGATTCAGAAAAAGGGCTTTTCATTTGTGTCTGTTATCGATTATTCTCCAATTACCATCTCTAGGGATGGTCCGATATGAAAATTTTCTGCCGATACCGATATCCGATATTTGCCTCTCTGGTGTGGCCGATATCCGATATTTGCCGATATTTATTTCAACGTTAAAAATCAATAGAAAGGCTTACTCAAATGTGGTAAAGTTTGTAAATTGTTCCATTATTGGAATGTCTTATGCCTGGGACACATCTCACACACCAGGATGAAACAATCCTTTTTATTAGAAAAATATTAAAAAGACCAAATGCAATGTTGGAGTGAAATGTCATTTTGTTTTTGGCTAAATATTTACTCAGACCTACTTATTATTATACTTTCACCCATGTCCTCTATTAATGGGAAACACTGACACAGGGAATATGCGAGGCTACTATTTATTGTATTTTTTATTTAAACATGTGCCTACCATGTTGTTTAAGCTACATGTTTTAACTTTGAACAAATCTGATAAAGGACACACAGCTCTGTATGAAGCTTTGGAGTTGGAAATATCATAATGTCACTTTAACAGCACCTTATATGAACTTATGAGGCCAGACTGAAGATTTAGAGTTGGTTTAGAGCAAAAAGCAAACAGTAGATTTACAAGATTAGCATGAGCTTTGAACTGCATTGTTTTCAATGATAAATGCGCGAACGATCGCAAATGTGTCTAATTAAATATGCGCGAAAATGCGACATAACACCTCGTTTTCACGGGTCATTAACATGACAAAGGTGGGCGGAGTAAACGTGAATACAGACATGATCATCACTGTAGTTAGACCTATATGATGACAGAAAGGTCATGTTTACGTGTTGTAGCCTTTAGCCTGTTAGCAGCTATGCTAGCGCTAACAAACAAAGTTATAAATCTGGCGTCAGGACAGAGAAACTTTTGCAAAACTCACCTCAGATGTAGCGACAAATAATCCATCAGAAAATGATTCCTGTTAATCCTGACTCAGAATAACGTCCATGGAGGCAGTTTTAGTCCAGTTTGTTCCAGCAGTAACTTGTGGCTCTGCATCTCTGTGGTGTCCAAGTGTCCGCTCCACTTTGTTTAAACTTAGTAAAAACATACTTTCTTTTGGAGACGTATGACTTTATGCTGGAGGTTCTTTATATTTAAGAGCCACTGTTTATTTGAGATAATTTGAATAAATTGTTGCCCCGTCTACACTGCTGCTGCATTCAGGTGCGCTATGACATTACGGTGTAGTAAATAATTCAAAGGAAAAAAAAATATCGGCCGATATTTTCCCATATCGGACCGATACCGATATGTGAAAAAAGGACAAATATAGGCCGATAATATCGGCGGCGCCGATATATCGGCCATCCCTAACCATCTCACATGAAGCTAAAGTGGCATCGCTTAAAGGAACAGGCCACCGTTTTTACATACTGAGATATGTTCTTACCTAACCTTAGCCGAGTTAATATATCCCCGTCTGGTCTTTGTCCGTGCGCTCACACATACGCAGCCTCTCCCACATGTCACATAGCTCCAAAAAAGCTCACGATAGAAGCTACCAAGCTCTTCCACGTGTTCCCTATTTAAATAAAGTTACGTGAAGTGTTTTCATGCCAAGTATATTTACACAGAAATGTAGCATGTGGATTTTATAAGCAAATAAAAAGGGGGACTATATTGTGAGGCGTAATGATACAGGAGCAAAACGTCCGCGTAGTAACTCCTAAAGACTTCCCCGCTCACTTCCGTCAATAACCTTTAGGAGTTACTGCGCGGACGCTGTGCTCCTGTATCATTACGCCTCACAATATAGTCCCCCTTTTTATCTGCTTATAAAATCCACATGTTACATTTCTGTGTAAATATACTTGGCATGAAAACACTTCACGTAACTTTATTTAAATAGGGAACACGTGGAAGAGCTTGGTAGCTTCTATCGTGAGCTTTTTTGGAGCTATGTGACATGTGGGAGAGGCTGCGTATGTGTGAGCGCACGGACAAAGACCAGACGGGGAGATATTAACACGTCTAAGGTTAGGTAAGAACATATCTCAGTATGTAAAAACGGTGGCCTATTCCTTTAAGGACATGCTAAAACTTAAAGTGAATGTTTAGAAGCTCTTGGAGCTAATTCCTGATTGGACGAGACGCAGGCGGATATTTGAGATTCCCAGTGTGCAAAACACACAGACCCGAACTTTAAAAGAAGATTTTAATTTAAAAAATCCATCATTTTATGTCACTTTTGCTCTATTAGAGTCTGTGTTTACCAGAAACCAACTAATCTACTATTTCTATAATCGATTATCTGTTTCAGCCCGAACAGTTCTGTTTCTGTCGTAGTAACGTTGTAGTAGCAGTAGATTAGAGAGGAGTTTATTCTCTATTTGAAAGTAAAAGTGCAGACACAGGACCAAAACATATTTAATAAAGGAGTAAACTGGGTCTAAACTACATCTAAACAAGGTCTAAAGGAGTAAACCACTAAACCAAGTCTACCAAGGCCAAACCGCCTTTGCTTTGCCTGATCCCGTCAGACGTTTGAAGCTCAGCAGGGAAAGGCCTGGTCGGGAAACACCAGGAAGCCGATGGCGAATGTAGTGAGTGAGTGGTGGTGGTCAGAGCTTCACTTCTGTCAGTCACCCCAGGGCAGCTATGGCTACAATAGTAGCTTACCATCACCAAGAATGGAGTGACTGAATAATATAATGTATAGCGTCTTTGAGAAAAGCGCTATTTAAAACTTTATTATTATTATTGGAAACTGGACTCGCCCGGTATGAAAACTCAGGACTTTGTTTCCCGTGTCCTTAAACATCAGGGCTTTGTTTCCTGTGTCCTTAAACGTCAGGACTTTGTTTCCTGTGTCCTTAAACATCAGGGCTTTGTTTCCTGTGTCCTTAAACATCAGGACTTTGTTTCCTGTGTCCTTAAACGTCAGGACTTTGTTTCCTGTGTCCTTAAACATCAGGACTTTGTTTCCTGTGTCCTTAAACGTCAGGACTTTGTTTCCTGTGTCCTTAAACATCAGGGCTTTGTTTCCTGTGTCCTTAAACATCAGGACTTTGTTTCCTGTGTCCTTAAACGTAAGGACTTTGTTTCCTGTGTCCTTAAACATCAGGACTTTGTTTCCCGTGTCCTTAAACATCAGGACTTTGTTTCCTGTGTCCTTAAACGTAAGGGCTTTGTTTCCTGTGTCCTTAAACATCAGGACTTTGTTTCCTGTGTCCTTAAACATCAGGACTTTGTTTCCTTTGTCCTTAAACGTAAGGACTTTGTTTCCTGTGTCCTTAAACATCAGGACTTTGTTTCCTGTGTCCTTAAACGTCAGGACTTTGTTTCCTGTGTCCTTAAACGTCAGGACTTTGTTTCCTGTGTCCTTAAAGGAACAGGCCAGCGTTTTTACATACTGAGACATATTCTTACCTAACCTTAGACGTGTTAATATATCCCCGTCTGGTCTTTGTCCGTGCGCTCACACATACGCAGCCTCTCCCACATGTCACATAGCTCCAAAAAAGCTCACGATAGAAGCTACCAAGCTCTTCCACGTGTTCCCTATTTAAATAAAGTTACGTGAAGTGTTTTCATGCCAAGTATATTTACACAGAAATGTAACATGTGGATTTTATAAGCAGATAAAAAGGGGGACTATATTGTGAGGCGTAATGATACGAGGAGCACAGCGTCCGCGCAGTAACTCCTAAAGACTTCCCCGCTCACTTCCGTCAATAGAAGCTGCGTATAGAACATATCTTAGTGTATAGAAACGGTGGCCTATTCCTTTAAACATCAGGACTTTGTTTCCCGTGTCCTTAAACGTAAGGGCTTTGTTTCCTGTGTCCTTAAACGTAAGGGCTTTGTTTCCTGTGTCCTTAAATGTAAGGACTTTGTTTCCCGTGTCCTTAAACATCAGGGCTTTGTTTCCTGTGTCCTTAAACGTAAGGACTTTGTTTCCTGTGTCCTTAAACATCAGGACTTTGTTTCCCGTGTCCTTAAACATCAGGACTTTGTTTCCCGTGTCCTTAAACATCAGGACTTTGTTTCCCGTGTCCTTAAACATCAGGACTTTGTTTCCCGTGTCCTTAAACATCAGGACTTTGTTTCCTGTGTCCTTAAACATCAGGGCTTTGTTTCCCATGTCCTTAAACATCAGGACTTTGTTTCCCGTGTCCTTAAACGTAAGGACTTTGTTTCCCGTGTCCTTAAACATCAGGACTTTGTTTCCTGTGTCCTTAAACGTAAGGACTTTGTTTCCCGTGTCCTTAAACATCAGGACTTTGTTTCCTGTGTCCTTAAACATCAGGACTTTGTTTCCTTTGTCCTTAAACATCAGGACTTTGTTTCCTTTGTCCTTAAACATCAGGACTTTGTTTCCTTTGTCCTTAAACATCAGGGCTTTGTTTCCCGTGTCCTTAAACGTAAGGGCTTTGTTTCCCGTGTCCTTAAACATCAGGACTTTGTTTCCTTTGTCCTTAAACATCAGGACTTTGTTTCCTTTGTCCTTAAACATCAGGACTTTGTTTCCTTTGTCCTTAAACATCAGGGCTTTGTTTCCTGTGTCCTTAAACGTAAGGACTTTGTTTCCCGTGTCCTTAAACGTAAGGACTTTGTTTCCTTTGTCCTTAAACATCAGGACTTTGTTTCCCGTGTCCTTAAACATCAGGACTTTGTTTCCCGTGTCCTTAAACATCAGGACTTTGTTTCCCGTGTCCTTAAACATCAGGACTTTGTTTCCTGTGTCCTTAAACATCAGGACTTTGTTTCCCGTGTCCTTAAACGTAAGGACTTTGTTTCCTGTGTCCTTAAACGTCAGGGCTTTGTTTCCCGTGTCCTTAAAGGAACAGGCCAGCGTTTTTACATACTGAGATATGTTCTTACCTAACCTGAGTCGAGTTAATATATCCCTGTCTGGTCTTTGTCCGTGCGCTCACACATACGCAGCCTCTCCCACATGTCACATAGCTCCAAAAAAGCTCACGATAGAAGCTACCAAGCTCTTCCACGTGTTCCCTATTTAAATAAAGTTACGTGAAGTGATTTCATGCGAAGTATATTTACACAGAAATGTAACATGTGGATTTTATAAGCAGATAAAAAGGGGAACTATATTGTGAGGCGTAATGATACGAGGAGCACAGCGTCCGCGCAGTAACTCCTAAAGACTTCCCCGCTCACTTCCGTCAATAGAAGCTGCGTATAGAACATATCTTAGTATATAGAAACGGTGGCCTATTCCTTTAAACGTAAGGACTTTGTTTCCCGTGTCCTTAAACGTAAGGACTTTGTTTCCCGTGTCCTTAAACGTAAGGGCTTTGTTTCCCGTGTCCTTAAACGTCAGGGCTTTGTTTCCCGTGTCCTTAAACGTCAGGGCTTTGTTTCCCGTGTCCTTAAACGTAAGGGCTTTGTTTCCCGTGTCCTTAAACGTAAGGACTTTGTTTCCCGTGTCCTTAAACATCAGGACTTTGTTTCCCGTGTCCAGGCCCCGCAGAGATGGCGGTGGCGGCAGAGACGGCGGTGGCGGCAGAGACGGCGGCAGCAGGAAGCAGAAGGATCTGCCGACGGAGCCGCCGTACACGGCGTACGTGGGAAACCTCCCGTTCAACACGGTCCAAGGCGACATCGACAACATCTTCCAGGACCTGCAGCTGCGCAGCGTCCGCCTGGTGCGCGACAAGGAGACGGACAAGTTCAAAGGTGAGACCGGGGAAATCCCACAGGGTCAAAGGTCAAACCGGGGAAATCCCACAGGGTCAAAGGTCAAACCGGGAAAATCCCACAGGTTCAAAGGTCAAACCGGGAAAATCCCACAGGGTCAAAGGTCAAACAGTCGGGGATTCGAACCCCCGACCTTCCGATCATGAGACGACCCGCCCTACAACTGTTTACCATATATATATGTGACCGCTGTTTACCATATATATGTGACCACTGTTTACCATATATATATGTGACCGCTGTTTACCATATATATGTGACCACTGTTTACCATATATATGTGACCACTGTTTACCATATATATGTGACCGCTGTTTACCATATATATATGTGACCGCTGTTTACCATATATATGTGACCGCTGTTTACCATATATATGTGACCGCTGTTTACCATATATATATGTGACCGCTGTTTACCATATATATATGTGACCGCTGTTTACCATATATATATGTGACCGCTGTTTACCATATATATATGACCACTGTTTACCATATATATATGTGACCACTGTTTATCATATATATATATATGTGACCACTGTTTATCATATATATATATATGTGACCACTGTTTACCATATATATGTGACCGCTGTTTACCATATATATGACCACTGTTTACCATATATATGTGACCACTGTTTACTATATATATATGTGACCAATGTTTACCATATATATATGTGACCACTGTTTACCCTATATATATATGTGACCACTGTTTATCATATATATATGTGACCACTGTTTATCATATATATATGTGACCGCTGTTTACCATATATATGTGACCACTGTTTACCATATATATGTGACCACTGTTTACTATATATATATGTGACCACTGTTTACCCTATATATGTGACCACTGTTTACCATATATATGTGACCACTGTTTATCATATATATATGTGACCACTGTTTACCATATATATGTGACCACTGTTTATCATATATATATGTGACCACTGTTTACCCTATATATGTGACCACTGTTTACCATATATATGTGACCACTGTTTACCATATATATATATGACCACTGTTTACCATATATATGTGACCACTGTTTATCATATATATATGTGACCACTGTTTACCCTATATATATATGTGACCACTGTTTACCATATATATATGACCACTGTTTACCATATATATGTGACCACTGTTTATCATATATATATGTGACCACTGTTTACCCTATATATATATGTGACCACTGTTTACCATATATATGTGACCACTGTTTATCATATATATATATGACCACTGTTTACCATATATATGTGACCACTGTTTATCATATATATATGTGACCACTGTTTACCCTATATATATATGTGACCACTGTTTACCATATATATATGACCACTGTTTACCATATATATGTGACCACTGTTTACCATATATATGTGACCGCTGTTTACCCTATATATATGTGACCACTGTTTACCATATATATGTGACCACTGTTTACCCTATATATATATGTGACCACTGTTTACCATATATATGTGACCACTGTTTACCATATATATATGTGACCACTGTTTACCCTATATATATATATGTGACCACTGTTTACCATATATATGTGACCACTGTTTACCATATATATGTGACCACTGTTTACCATATATATGTGACCGCTGTTTACCCTATATATATGTGACCACTGTTTACCATATATATGTGACCACTGTTTACCCTATATATATATGTGACCACTGTTTACCATATATATGTGACCACTGTTTACCATATATATGTGACCACTGTTTACCCTATATATATATGTGACCACTGTTTACCATATATATGTGACCACTGTTTACCATATATATATGTGACCACTGTTTACCCTATATATATATATGTGACCACTGTTTATCATATATATATGTGACCACTGTTTACCATATATATATATGACCGCTGTTTATCATATATATATATGTGACCACTGTTTATCATATATATATGTGACCGCTGTTTACCATATATATATATGACCGCTGTTTATCATATATATATATGTGACCACTGTTTATCATATATATATGTGACCACTGTTTACCATATATATGTGACCACTGTTTACCATATATATATGTGACCACTGTTTACCATATATATGTGACCACTGTTTACCATATATATGTGACCACTGTTTACCATATATATATGTGACCACTGTTTACCATATATATGTGACCACTGTTTACCATATATATATGTGACCACTGTTTACCATATATATATGTGACCACTGTTTACCATATATATATGTGACCACTGTTTACCATATATATGTGACCGCTGTTTACCATATATATGTGTGACCACTGTTTACCATATATATATGTGACCACTGTTTACCATATGTGACCACTGTTTACCATATATATATGTGACCACTGTTTACCATATGTGACCACTGTTTACCATATATATGTGTGACCGCTGTTTACCATATATATGTGTGACCACTGTTTACCATATATATATGTGACGGCTGTTTACCATATGTGACCACTGTTTACCATATATATATGTGACCACTGTTTACCATATGTGACCACTGTTTACCATATATATGTGACCACTGTTTACCATATATATATGTGACCACTGTTTACCATATGTGACCACTGTTTACCATATATGTGTGACCGCTGTTTACCATATATATATGTGACCACTGTTTACCATATATATATGTGACCACTGTTTACCATATATATATATGTGACCACTGTTTACCATATATATATGTGACCACTGTTTACCATATATATATGTGACCACTGTTTACCATATATATATGTGACCACTGTTTACCATATGTGACCACTGTTTACCATATATATATGTGACCACTGTTTACCATATATATATGTGACCACTGTTTACTATATATATGTGACCACTGTTTACCATATATATGTGACCACTGTTTACCATATATATATGTGACCACTGTTTACCATATATATGTGACCACTGTTTACCATATATATGTGACCACTGTTTACTATATATATATGTGACCACTGTTTACCATATATATATGTGACCACTGTTTACCATATATATGTGACCACTGTTTACCATATATATGTGACCACTGTTTACTATATATATATGTGACCACTGTTTACCATATATATGTGACCACTGTTTACCATATATATGTGACCGCTGTTTACCATATATATGTGACCGCTGTTTACCATATATATATGTGACCGCTGTTTACCATATATATGTGACCGCTGTTTACCATATATATATGTGACCACTGTTTACCATATATATATGTGACCACTGTTTACCATATATATATGTGACCGCTGTTTACCATATATATGTGACCACTGTTTACCATATATATATGTGACCGCTGTTTACCATATATATATGTGACCGCTGTTTACCATATATATATGTGACCACTGTTTACCATATATATGTGACCGCTGTTTACCATATATATGTGACCGCTGTTTACCATATATATGTGACCACTGTTTACCATATATATGTGACCACTGTTTACCATATATATATGTGACCACTGTTTACCATATATATGTGACCACTGTTTACCATATATATGTGACCACTGTTTACCATATATATGTGACCACTGTTTACCATATATATGTGACCACTGTTTACCATATATATGTGACCACTGTTTACCATATATATGTGACCGCTGTTTACCATATATATGTGACCACTGTTTACCATATATATATGTGACCACTGTTTACCATATATATGTGACCACTGTTTACCATATATATGTGACCACTGTTTACCATATATATGTGACCACTGTTTACCATATATATGTGACCACTGTTTACCATATATATGTGACCACTGTTTACCATATATATGTGACCGCTGTTTACCATATATATATGTGACCACTGTTTACCATATATATATGTGACCACTGTTTACCATATATATGTGACCACTGTTTACCATATATATATGTGACCACTGTTTACCATATATATGTGACCGCTGTTTACCATATATATATGTGACCACTGTTTACCATATATATATGTGACCACTGTTTACCATATATATGTGACCGCTGTTTACTATATATATATGTGACCGCTGTTTACCATATATATATGTGACCACTGTTTACCATATATATGTGACCGCTGTTTACCATATATATGTGACCGCTGTTTACCATATATATGTGACCACTGTTTACCATATATATATATATGTGACCACTGTTTACCATATATATATGTGACGACTGTTTACCATATATGTGTGACCACTGTTTACCATATATATATGTGACGACTGTTTACCATATATATGTGACCACTGTTTACCATATATATGTGACCACTGTTTACCATATATATATGTGACGACTGTTTACCATATATATGTGACCGCTGTTTACCATATATATGTGACCACTGTTTACCATATATATATATGTGACCACTGTTTACCATATATATATGTGACGACTGTTTACCATATATATGTGACCACTGTTTACCATATATATGTGACCACTGTTTACCATATATATGTGACCGCTGTTTACCATATATATGTGACCGCTGTTTACCATATATATATGTGACCACTGTTTACCATATATATATGTGACCACTGTTTACCATATATATATGTGACCGCTGTTTACCATATATATGTGACCACTGTTTACCATATATATATGTGACCACTGTTTACCATATATATGTGACCACTGTTTACTATATATATGTGACCACTGTTTACCATATATATGTGACCACTGTTTACCATATATATGTGACCACTGTTTACCATATATATGTGACCACTGTTTACTATATATATGTGACCACTGTTTACCATATATATGTGACCACTGTTTACCATATATATGTGACCACTGTTTACTATATGTGACCACTGTTTACCATATATATGTGACCACTGTTTACCATATATATGTGACCGCTGTTTACCATATATATGTGACCGCTGTTTACCATATATATGTGACCACTGTTTACTATATGTGACCACTGTTTACCATATATATGTGACCACTGTTTATCATATATATGTGACCACTGTTTACTATATGTGACCACTGTTTACCATATATATATGACCTGTTTGACCACCGTATCTGAAGAGCTTGCAGATAATCGGCTCGGTTTGAAATCAAACGTTCTTTAAATTACCTTTACTTTTTTTCATATATACTCTATATATATATATATATATATTCTAAAATAATGTGTTTATCTGAATTTGAATCTGTTGATCCGCAGGTTTCTGTTATGTGGAGTTCGACGACTTGGAGTCGCTAAAGGAAGCGCTGACGTACGACGGAGCGGTGAGTGTGTGACGTCATCATGAGCCCTCTGCTGGTCGCCCGGGGAACAGCGCCTGTTCCAGGACAATGTGCTTTTGTTTTGGTTTTTTGCAAACAAGTATTTTTTACCAATGAAAACGAAAATGGAAGAAAACACAGGGATGTATTTATGATTGTAGGAAGGTTAGATTGACACAGCTTGCTAGGGCCTTGGCTTAGTTATTTTACAGAATTATAATTGTGTTCTGTATTTCTGACAAAACATAATTATGGGACTGCGGATGGAAAAAAGCTGCTGAGCTAAATCTGGAACAAACCGTCTCCTCTTGTAAAGGCTAATGGTTCTGTACATTGTCCCTGTTTCAATAAATAATGATAATAATAAAAACAGTTTAGTTGCTGCTGTTTCAGCTACAGGAACACGGTCCGTCTTTTCCTTCTCCCAGTCCCTCGGGTCAGAAGGCGGAGTCTGTTTCACGGCGGAGCAGAAGGGAATGGGTTCCAATCCCGCTCTGTCTGTCTGTGGTCCTGCTCTGTCTGTGGTCCCCGCTCTGTCTGTGGTCCCCGCTCTGTCTGTGGTCCCCACCCTGTCTGTGGTCCCCACCCTGTCTGTGGTCCCGCTCTGTCTGTGGTCCTGCTCTGTCTGTCTGTGGTCCTGCTCTGTCTGTGGTCCTGCTCTGTCTGTGGTCCCCGCTGTGACCTCTGACCCGCTGTGACCCCTGACCCGCTGTGACCCCTGACCCGCTGTGACCTCTGACCCGCTGTGACCTCTGACCCGCTGTGACCTGTGACCCGCTGTGACCCCTGACCCGCTGTGACCCCTGACCCGCTGTGACCTCTGACCCGCTGTGACCTCTGACCCGCTGTGACCTCTGACCCGCTGTGACCTCTGACCGCTGTGACCTCTGACCCGCTGTGACCTCTGACCCGCTGTGACCCCTGACCCGCTGTGACCCCTGACCCGCTGTGACCTCTGACCCGCTGTGACCCCTGACCCGCTGTGACCCCTGACCCGCTGTGACCTCTGACCCGCTGTGACCTGTGACCCGCTGTGACCCCTGACCCGCTGTGACCCCTGACCGCTGTGACCCTGACCCGCTGTGACCCCTGACCCGCTGTGACCTCTGACCCGCTGTGACCTCTGACCCGCTGTGACCTCTGACCCGCTGTGACCTCTGACCCGCTGTGACCTCTGACCCGCTGTGACCCCTGACCCGCTGTGACCTCTGACCCGCTGTGACCCCTGACCCGCTGTGACCCCTGACCCGCTGTGACCTCTGACCCGCTGTGACCCCTGACCCGCTGTGACCTCTGACCCGCTGTGACCTGTGACCCGCTGTGACCCCTGACCCGCTGTGACCCTCTGACCCGCTGTGACCTGTGACCCGCTGTGACCCCTGACCCGCTGTGACCTCTGACCCGCTGTGACCTCTGACCCGCAGTTGCTAGGCGAGCGGTCGCTGAGGGTGGACATCGCTGAGGGTCGCCGCCAGGAGCGAGGGGGCGGGAGCTTCGGTTTCAAGAACGACGGCGGCCGAGGAGGAGGAGGTAACGCCCACTACACACACCTGACCACGCCCCTGACCACGCCTTTCACCTGACCACGCCCCTGACATGACCACGCCCCTGACATGACCACGCCCCTGACCTGACCACGCCCCTGACCTGACCACGCCCCTGACCTGACCACGCCCTCCGCCACTGGTAGAGTGTAATCTGCCAGACAGCAGCACAGAGCTGCCAACTGCTGTCTCTGCTCTGATTGGTCTTCTGTGTCTCTGCTCTGATTGGTCTTCTGTGTCTCTGCTCTGATTGGTCTTCTGTGTCTCTGCTCTGATTGGTCCTCTGTCTCTGCTCTGATTGGTCCTCTGTCTCTGCTCTGATTGGTCCTCTGTGTCTCTGCTCTGATTGGTCCTCTGTGTCTCTGCTCTGATTGGTTCTGTCTCTGCTCTGATTGGTTCTGTCTCTGCTCTGATTGGTCCTCTGTGTCTCTGCTCTGATTGGTCCTCTCTGTCTCTGCTCTGATTGGTTCTGTCTCTGCTCTGATTGGTCCTCTGTCTCTGCTCTGATTGGTCCTCTGTCTCTGCTCTGATTGGTCCTCTGTCTCTGCTCTGATTGGTCCTCTGTCTCTGCTCTGATTGGTCCTCTGTCTCTGCTCTGATTGGTCTCTGTCTCTGCTCTGATTGGTCTTCCTCATCCTTTAAGTTTCTTTGTTTTGTTTATTTCAGATCTACCCTTTTTTAAATGTTTGTTTCATTCTTTTGCTTCTGACAAAAAATACTTCCACAGATATATA
>NC_136852.1:0-90000 GCF_951799975.1 Gobius niger | reverse complement strand
CACGGCTAACTACTAACCACGGCTAACTGCTAACCACGGCTAACTGCTAACCACTTCCAACTGCTAACCACGGCCAACTGCTAACCACGGCCAACTGCTAACCACGGCTAACTACTAACCACGGCCAGCTGCTAACCACGGCTAACTGCTAACCACGGCCAGCTGCTAACCACGGCCAACTGCTAACCACGGCCAACTGCTAACCACGGCCAACTGCTAACCACGGCTAACTGCTAACCACGGCCAACTGCTAACCACGGCTAACTATTAACCACGGCCAGCTGCTAACCACGGCCAACTGCTAACCACGGCCAACTGCTAACCACGGCCAACTGCTAACCACGGCCAACTGCTAACCACGGCTAACTATTAACCACTTCCAACTGCTAACCACGGCCAGCTGCTAACCACGGCTAACTATTAACCACGGCCAGCTGCTAACCACGGCTAACTATTAACCACGGCTAGCTGCTAACCACGGCTAACTATTAACCACTTCCAACTGCTAACCACGGCCAGCTGCTAACCACGGCTAACTATTAACCACGGCCAGCTGCTAACCACGGCTAACTATTAACCACGGCCAGCTGCTAACCACGGCCAACTGCTAACCACGGCCAACTGCTAACCACGGCCAACTGCTAACCACGGCCAACTGCTAACCACGGCTAACTATTAACCACTTCCAACTGCTAACCACGGCCAGCTGCTAACCACGGCTAACTATTAACCACGGCCAGCTGCTAACCACGGCTAACTATTAACCACGGCCAGCTGCTAACCACGGCCAACTGCTAACCACGGCTAGCTGCTAACCACGGCTAGCTGCTAACCACGGCCAGCTGCTAACCACGGCTAACTATTAACCACGGCCAACTGCTAACCACGGCTAACTGCTAACCACGGCCAACTGCTAACCACGGCCAACTGCTAACCACGGCTAACTATTAACCACGGCTAACTATTAACCACGGCCAACTGCTAACCACGGCTAACTGCTAACCACGGCTAGCTGCTAACCACGGCCAACTGCTAACCACGGCTAGCTGCTAACCACGGCTAGCTGCTAACCACGGCCAGCTGCTAACCACGGCCAACTGCTAACCACGGCCAACTGCTAACCACGGCCAACTGCTAACCACGGCCAACTGCTAACCACGGCTAACTGCTAACCACGGCCAACTGCTAACCACGGCTAACTGCTAACCACGGCCAACTGCTAACCACGGCCAACTGCTAACCACGGCCAACTGCTAACCACGGCCAACTGCTAACCACGGCTAACTGCTAACCACGGCCAGCTGCTAACCACGGCCAACTGCTAACCACGGCCAACTGCTAACCACGGCTAACTGCTAACCACGGCTAGCTGCTAACCACGGCCAACTGCTAACCACGGCCAACTGCTAACCACGGCCAACTGCTAACCACAGCCAACTGCTAACCACGGCCAGCTGCTAACCACGGCCAACTGCTAACCACGGCCAACTGCTAACCACGGCCAACTGCTAACCACGGCTAACTGCTAACCACGGCCAACTGCTAACCACGGCCAACTACTAACCACGGCTAACTGCTAACCACGGCTAACTGCTAACCACGGCCAACTGCTAACCACGGCTAACTGCTAACCACGGCCAACTGCTAACCACGGCCAACTGCTAACCACGGCCAACTGCTAACCACGGCCAACTGCTAACCACGGCCAACTGCTAACCACGGCCAGCTGCTAACCACAGCCAACTGCTAACCACGGCTAGCTGCTAACCACGGCTAACTGCTAACCACGGCTAGAAGTAGTAGAAATGTTATTGTAGTTGTATAAATGTATTGTCCCCGACCCGGGGAACATCAGACTGCTAATGCTAACCATGGCTAATGCTAGCCATCGCGAACTAACTACGGCTTAGGCTAACCACGGCAGACGCTAGCTTCGGCTAATGCTAGCCTCGGCTAACGTTATCATAAATCTTAGAGTAAAATCCCACTCTGCCGTTTTTTGATCCATCTTTGATTTTATTCATGTTTTCCTTTTGTTCCATTTCATTTCACTTAACGCCATTTCGTTTCCAGCACGCGGTGGCAGAGGCTCCGCCCCCCGGGAGCGAGGAGGCGGCCAGAGAGACGACGGTGACGACTTCATGGGCGGAGGTAGGATCCGGCCAATCAGAGCGCGGCGGTGTCCCCCTCCCCTCACCTCGCAGCTCGCCTTCCTGCCGCTGAACGTCTCCGTGTGTTGCAGGTTTCCGCGGCGGCGATGACGACTACATGGGAGGGCGGAGTCGAGGCGGTCGTCCCGGCGAGAGGAGGGGCAGCGGTGGCGGCGGCCCAGGGGCCGGAGGCATGGGGCGCTTCAGAGAAGGACCCCCGCCCCGCGGCGCAGACTTCAGAGAACCATCGGACGGTACGCGGCACACGGAATCCCCCCGACAACGTCATCTAAACACACTCACAGAATCCCCCGTGGTTTTCTCTTTTCCGTGAAAAAGTCCTTAAAGAGTGTGTATTCTGCTTTTGTCAGTCCCATAGCACCAGTCTATATCCCACTACAATGATGACAAACCTTCTGTTGGTCTGTAAATGCAGTAAATTAGAATAACTGCCTTGTATAAAATGTCTCTCTCAAAATGGCTGTAGTGAATGTCTTGAAATAGGCCTCTGTCTCTTTAAGAACCTCTGAGCCTTTAGACACGCCCCCTCCACACGCTGTCTGTGGCATCAGTGGGGAGGGGGTTCTGCTGAGGAGCAGTGGTTGGTTACTCGGCTGGTGACCAAAGCTCGGAGGCGTCTCCAGGAGGTGGGGGCGTTCCTAGGAGGACTCTGGCAAACCTATCCCTAAAATGGCCGCCATCAGAGTTTTTACAGATTACTCAAAATGGCCGCCATCAGAGTGTTTACAGATGACTCAGAAATACGTGAATGTGCCAAGGCAACACTTCAGCCATGTTTTTAATGAGGGAGTGACAGAATAACAGGATGGAAAGCTTGAAAAAGTCCATTTTGCAGAATACCCCCCCTTTAAAGGGGATGTGGTTTTCTGCTGTCATTTTGTATTTATTTCTTTAAAAGCGACAATGCATTTACAAAAAGTACAATATACTTTAAATGCAGGATTAAAGCTCACGATAATTTCCATCCTGTCCCCAACCGGACCAGGCCCGGCTCCACCACAGACCAGTCCTCAACATCTGCCCATTCACCCATGCACTCACTCACACAGCCCTATACCCTCTAAAACCAGCACACACCCGTATCCCTATACCCTCTAAAACCACACACCCGTATTCCTATACCCTCTAAAACCACACACCCGTATTCCTATACCCTCTAAAACCACACACCCGTATTCCTATACCCTCTAAAACCACACACCCGTATTCCTATACCCTCTAAAACCAGCACACACCCGTATTCCTATACCCTCTAAAACCAGCACACACCCGTATTCCTAAACCCTCTAAAACCAGCACACACCCGTATTCCTAAACCCACACTTTCCACCCACACACACCCGTATTCCTAAACCCACACTTTCCACCAGCACACACCCGTATTCCATTGTTAATTTCGTCCACTCAAATATTTAGTCTTAATTTTAGTCAAAGTGATATTTGAGTCGACTAAAATCAGACTAAATAAAACTGAAAAGGAGAGACTGAAATCATCCAAACTTGTATTGAGCGTCTGAAAGAGCCTCAGATCATGTTTAAAGGATCAGCTCTGAGCTTTGTTCATGTGGAGCAGAAACATGAAGCAGAGGAACAACATTAAACATGATTAGAATCAATATTATCATTAGGGCTGAAACAACTAATCGATGAATCGACAACTAACCCTTACTAAAATAGTTGTCAACTATTCCAGTAATCGATTAATCGTTTTCTAGCAAACACAGACTAAAGTAGAGCAAAAAAGACATGACAATTCTGTATTTTGGATGAAAACCTACTTTGTTTTTTAAAGTGAGGGTCTGCAGTGTTTTGTACATCTTAAATTTCATAAATATCTGTCTTTGTGCTAGTTCTGCTTTGATTGGACGAGACAAAGAGCCTCCTACAAACGTTTACTTTAAGTTTACTCCATCCACGTGTCCTCAAGATCGTCGATTACCAAAATAATTGTCAGTTGCAGCCCTAATCATCAATGCAAAGTCGACTAACTTTGTCTTAATTTTAGTCGACTAAAACTAGACTAAAATTGAATTATTATTTTTTGACTAAATCTCGAGATTAAACTACATTTTAGTTAAAAGACTAAAACTAAACTTTCCACCCACACACACCCTCCAGCCAACCCAGTCAACACAATGATTCTAATAATCAAAGGTCACTTCTGCTTCACATACACTCACATCCTGGCCTTGGCGTGGGCAGAGGTCGTGCCGTGTTTGGTGACCCGGCTGATGGTCGGCGTTTACGCTCGCTGGTGTTCCAGGTTTGAAGGCGTGGTCGGAGAACACTTCCTGTCCAAAGGCACGTTATCAGAAAGGAATCGTACAGTGACCTCTGGACCTTGCTCTTGTTCTCTTTAATAAGTCCTTGTAGCTGTCACTAACTGTGTTGTGTCTGTCGCCCCCTGCTGCAGAGGAGCGTGCACAGCGGCCCCGGCTGCAGCTGAAGCCGCGGACGGTGGCGGCGCCGCTGAACCAAGTCGCCAACCCCAACTCGGCCATTTTCGGAGGAGCCAAGCCCCGCGAGGAGGTCATCCCCAAAGAGAAGCCGTAGGAGGACGCGGCAGCGGGACGCGGCGGCGGCGGCGGCGGGCGAAGGAAAGGGGCGGGACATCCAGCAGCAGCACGGGCAGAAAGCATTCCTCCACAGACTCTCCGATATTTATTCTCCAGCGGCGCTCGCCAAAACAAACCCCTCGTCTCCACGGCAACGCGCTTCGGAGGAGCCACCTTTTTACACGTTTGAGTTAATCCGCGAGTCGGGCCGCGCGGCGCCGGCTCCAGCACGCCGTTCGTGGAAGTTTTAGTTCTGTAGAGACGCACCTCCACAAGAGCCTGGGCCACACGGACTATCGGACTTTCAACACTTCAGACCCTCGGACCTTCAGACCCTCGGACCTTCAGACTTTAGGACTTTCAGACTTTGGGACCTTCAGACTTTAGGACTTTCAGACTTTGGGACTTTCAGACTTTGGGACTTTCAGACTTTGGAAACTTCAGACTTTGGAAACTTCAGACCTTCGGACCTTTTAGACTTTCGAACTCTCAGACCTTTGACCCTTTGAACCTTCAGACTCTTCAGACTCTTCAGACCCTCAGACCCTTCAGACCTTCGACCCTTCGAACCTTCAGATCAGGCCTGTCACGATAACACTCTCCGTTCGATGTATTGATTTATTTTCATGCCCAAACTAATAAAGGTAACGTCTTGTTTTAAAGTTCGTTTTAACGTCTTCAATCAACAGGAAACAGTGAAACATTATTTAGTTTAAGCTAAAAAGTTTTACAAAACTAGGATAAAAGATGAGTGAAAAATGTAACTATTAACATCTGCTAAACATGAAGCCTGAGAAAATGTTTGTCATTTACTGAACGATTATCGTGACGGGCCTCAGACTAGGGCTCTCTTCCTCTTCCTCCTCTCCCTCCTCTCCCTCCTCCTCCTCCTCCTCTCCCTCCTCCTCCTCCTCCTCATCCTCCTCCTCCTCCTCCTCCTCCTCCTCTCCCCCTCCTCTCCCCCTCCTCTCCCTCCTCTCCCTCCTCCTCCTCCTCCTCCTCTCCCTCCTCTCCCCCTCCTCTCCCTCCTCTCCCTCCTCCTCCTCCTCCTCCTCTCCCTCCTCTCCCTCCTCCTCCTCTCCCTCCTCCTCCTCTCCCTCCTCCTCTCCCTCCTCCTCTCCCTCTCCCTCCTCTCCCTCTCCCTCCTCTCCCTCTCCCTCCTCCTCTCCATCCTCTCCCTCCTCTCCCTCCTCCTCTCCCTCCTCCTCCTCTCCCTCCTCTCCCTCCTCCTCTCCCTCCTCCTCCTCTCCCTCGTCACCGCGGCTCCTTCCACTGAAGACAAACCGTTGTATTGATTTTAGTTCCGACACGTCTCTGATCTGACCGTCGTGCGAGTCGTCGAGTAAAACGAGATTCGCCGTGAGTTTAACCACGCTGTTCCCGGTGGGGGGCGGAGTCTGCGTGCGGGGGCGGAGTCAGCGGAGGCGGATGGCGAGCCCCGCCCCTCACTGCACCTGGACTGTTCTGGACTGTACCATTTGAATCATCTGTCCATTTTTATTTTGGGATGTGAATAAAGACTAATATGAAAGGCTGGTGTGTGTACAAGTACTTCTACTTCAGATGATACTGCAGTACCTTCAGATAATACTGCAGTACCTTCAGATAATACTGCAGTATACGCAGCAACGGAACAAGTACTGCCTTGACCAGAGTACACTAAAGGTAAAGTAGCACATGCTGAGGTTCTGTTGGAGTAAAGCAGGTGAGTACTTTACAGAACTGAGAGGAACAGACTAGACCTAGTGTTAGATATTTCATATATACACGTGCAGATCCAGAGTGCGCCCCCTGCTGGAACCAGACTCCGCTCCATTATGATCCACTGCCACCAGACGAGGAACCAAATCATTTGAAAGATTAATTCATGAACTTTGAGGCTTCTGTCGATCCATGAATCTGACCTGGAACATCTTCCTGTTTGACTTTACTGATGCCACATTTGTTTCAGTGAAGTTAAAGCAGTAATAAGTAACTCTTCCCCCTACAGGCCATAAGCGCAACTGCAGGTGTCGTAGCAAGTTAAGATTTTTTAACTTATTGTCTTGGAGAGTAAATACTACGCTGACAGGAAAGGTGAAGGGAGAGAGAGTTACTGAGCATCCAATTATACAACGGAAATATTTTTTTTTCACTCAAACTTGGCTGTAAATACTGTTTAAAGCAGGGGGGCCCAAACTTTTTGTCTCCGAGGGCCAAAATGAAAAAGTGCCTGTGGGTCGCGGGCCAAACACGGCGATGTCAAGCGTGAAACATATAACTGCAAATAATAACAGTTACTTTATTTTCTTGTTTGGTTTACCTTTGCATTTAATTCAATCTATGCAATTAACCTCTTAACTCCCGTCTGAACCGAGAGGATCTTTTTCCATCATTTTTTTGCTGGGTATTCAACTCATTTTTGTAACTTTTATGTCATTATTTTGTCATTTTTGTCGCATTTTTGCCACTTTTTCATAAATTTTTCGTCACTTTTTTGTCAATGATTTCTCACTTTTTTGTCACATTTCCATCATTGTTTTTGTCTTAGTTTTGTTGCTTTTTTCACAGCTTTCTTCCAGAAGCTTTTGGATTGGGGTAAAGCCAAACTGGAGAAAATGTGCTCGGTTCAGGTGGGAGTTAAGGGGTTAAACATGCTACAAAAGCCTAGTTTTAGTAGAACAATTATCAATCAATTATTGTAGCAATATAGAGCAAAATCATTCATTTCTTTAAGTCAAAGAAAATGCCATATTATATCATTTTGAAAGTGTCAGTTCAGCATAAATTCTTTTATAAGTCATAGATGTCAACGATTTTTCCAAAAAAAAAAGTTGGAAAAATGGGAAAGTTGATGCTACGACGCTGTGATTGATAAACACCAAGACACCACAACAGTGTTTCCTTAACTTTGTGAAAGGAGTGAAGCAGCGCCCCCAATTTGACGCTGGTGGACAAAAAGTGAACTGCATCCATATTTGCCATTGAGAATGAACGGGAGAGAGAGTTATTAACCAGATGCGGCGCAAAAGTAGGTCACCCTCTGGCGGGCCAAATTTGGCCCGCGGGCCCCACTTTGGGCACCCCTGGTTTAAAGTGACGTTAGCCCGCAGTTAGCTTTTCCCGTTAGCATGTTAGCTTCTAATTCGTGATTACATTAGTGTGTATTGCTTTCTCCGCACCGGTGGCAGTGAAGTTGCAAACATGGTTTTCTGTCCAGAGACACCAGGGGGCGATGAAAGACCCTCCAATCATCCCATAAACACTTGTATCACCCCCACAGGGACGACGGGGGGAGTTATTAAGGTAAACACGTTACTTAGTGCTGCTTTAAGGAATTCAGACCAACAGTTGTGGCTGAATGAAGGAAACATGGAGGTGTTGTTTATTATTGAACTTTTACTTTGTGTTTTTGTATCTGTAGCTAATACGTAGTAGAGCACAAGTCATACACGAGGTCATTCAAAGTGCTTCAAGAAAACAAAATCTATAAAACATCAAATCAGTTACAGTGAAAGGCGAGAGTGCAGATGAAACACACTCAGTCATGGCAAAAGAACTGTTTTCAGCCTGAACATGGTCAGAGTCGATGTTTTTAATGTGTGTTTTCTTCTAGCGCTCGGAGATTCTCTGAATGAAAAGTGCGTTAAATGTATTATTATTATTTGAGGCCTGTCTTACATCCTTGTTCAAACCGTTCCAGATTTTAGCTTTAGCCTCAGCGTGTTTCTGTGGCTGATGCGTAGCGGACTCTGCATCGTGTTGTTTTACTTAAGGACTCGCGGGACTCGGGACACGTTTGGGGGAAACGGCCGCTTCAACCCCTTTCATTTCTGGCAAAACCCAAAAGAAAATGGCGTCAGCCCCAGCCCACAGTACAATCTACCAAATACAAAAGAAAAGACTTCCACAGAATAAACAACTAATATGAACAGAAATGACAATAAAACAATATGACAACTTAAAAGACACATGGAATTCACAACAAGATGAAACATAAGGGACAGATGGCCCATAAAGGAACTTAGAAAAGTGAAGACGGAGCGGGAGGAGCCCACAGATATAGGACTGGCCTGGGACAGGACGTGACACACAAGGGGCAACAACCAAAATAAAACACACTTGTCAAAACCAGACAGAGACACTGCCGGGTATGACCAACACCAACGAACAAACCAACAAGAACTACGCCCAGCGCCAACTCTCCAGGATCAACCATGAACCATATCACCCTGTTACATTTAGTCCTGACTCTGGAACCACCAGGAGGCCCCTCCCCTCCCTGAGATGGTTCACACGGCTGTAACAAGTCAGAGATGGACTTTGGTGCTAAACCATGAAAATACTTTATTTTTAAAAGTCTATTCTCTGAGTGAAGCCAGTGCAGAGACCGGAGCACTGGACTAATATGGTGGTGTTTCCTGGTTCTGGATGTTCTGCAGCTCCTGGTTCTGGATGTTCTGCAGCTCCTGGTTCTGGATGTTCTGCAGCTCCTGGTTCTGGATGTTCTGCAGCTCCTGGTTCTGGATGTTCTGCAGCTCCTGGTTCTGGATGTTCTGGATGTTCTGCAGCTCCTGGTTCTGGATGTTCTGGATGTTCTGCAGCTCTGGCTGGTTCAGAGAAGCCTGGGAGCAGCCGGTACAGTCGTCTCACCTGCACATGGATCAGTCTCTCTCAGTCTGGTTCTGACTCTGTTCCTCTGATCTTTCAGATGTAAAAAGCTGCTGATGTTGTTGCTCTGATGAGGCTGTTTAAGTTCAGGTCTGAGTCCAGGATCACTTCTACATTTCTAACCTGATTGTTTGGTTTTAGAGAGAGAGACTCGAGGCGACTGACTTTAACATTAACCCAGTGATTTCTCTCTGACGATATCGAGGAGAAGATCTGTTCTCTCTTTTGTTCATGGACTTGCTAATGCTGGTCTCCTTCCTGAAGCCGCTGTCCGAGAAAATACTTTAAATATTGGATTAAAACATATTTTAACTTCAGCCAAACAAGAAACAAAACTGAGTGAAACATTAAGTTAAAAGACTGGTGTTTCTCAGTCGTCCAGGTGGTTTAACAAGACTCAAAAAAGGGTGATTTGATTTAAATTGACGTTGCTATTTTGACACTTTTCTTTTAAGCTTTGAGATTTGGGTAAAGCTCAGTTATGGCTCAGGGTGAGAGGCTCTTCCAGAATGGACATGTCCAGTTTTAGAAAGTCCAGTTGTGTTGATTCAGCCTTTATTGAGTCTCGTTCACTGAGGTACATGTTCAGCGTCTCAGCAGAGACGCCCAGACTGATCCACCACACCTCCTCCAGCTGTTCTGGAGGAGGTCGGGTTCCCCCCAGAACAGCTGGAGGAACCCGACTTCCTCCAGCTGTTCTGACCCCGAGGCCACACCAGGCCAGCTCGGAGACAGTGGCTGTTTCTCCATTGCGAGGATCCGTCCTCCGGCCCCTTGGTTGTCGTCCTCGGTGGCGGCTCCTCCAGAGCGGCTCCTCCAGAGCGTCTCCGCCCCCTCGAGCTCAGATGGAACGGCCTCCGGAGCGGCTGCGTCAGGTCACGTGTCAATCTATGCTCATTAAAACAACTGTTTTATGAATAACAGAGGCAGGAAACTGTTTATGTGGAACACAACTTTTATTAAAGTGAGTTCAAACTAATAAAGTTTTGCGAGAAAAGAAAAAAGACACTCTGCTGCAGTGCATCATGGGTAATTTCAGCTCTCCGAGGCAGCGGAGGATCCACTGCTGTGGAGCTGCGAGGGGGCGAGTGCTCCAGGTGAAATGGAACCACTTGGCGGTGCTGTGATGACGCGAATGACGCCCGAAGTGGTCGAGACGCCGAGGATCCTGGACATTTGGAAACAGCCAGTGGCTGGGTTAGGCCTTGTCCCACTAGGACATGCCTGGAACACCTCCTGCGGGAGGCGACCAGGAGGTATCCGGAACAGATGCCCGAGCCACCTCAGCTGCTCCTTTCCACGTGAAGGAGCAGCGACTCTACTCCGAGCTCCTCCCGGGTAACTGAGCTCCTCACCCCCAGCCACCCTGCGGAGGAAACTCACTTCGGCCGCTTGTATTCGCGATCTCGTCCTTACATGTGGGGGGACATGGAGGAGAGGCTAAAGGCTAACAACATCTGTGCGTGACTGAGCGTAAGACCAGACAGGTACGAATCAACTGGTCTAAGCTCAGGTGAAACATCTCATCATCTCAGTGAATCTGCTCCTTTAAACGACGCCATGAAATGTGTGAAACAAAACAAAACATGTGGAAACAAAGAATGTGCAGAAAAAGTAACAATTTTAAAGAATCTGTTTCATATTTGATCAAAATGAAGGTTTCGTCGCTTCATTATTAACTCAAAGCGGAAAAATTAACAATTATTTTTACTCCAGAAACCGATACTTCATTAGCCTCAGTACAAGTAATGATAGAACAAATACATGTACTTGAGTAAAACAAATACTTGAGTAAAACAAATACTCGAGTAAAACAAATACTTGAGTAAATGTACCTGAGAATGAACTGCCTCTGGTTTGAGTTTACATCATAGTTTTAGTTTTACGTCGTGTTTAATATCGTGGTCCAGGTGTTTTTACGTGACGTGCTTCAGGTGAGCTCCCGCAGGTGATGACGTGATGACGCTGTTTATTGTTATGATCTGACTTCCGGGTTCAGTCTTGTCGTTACTTCGCTCTGAACTTTTCCCCCCTGAGTTCCTTTGGCCTTTAGCTGGACTTTACCCCCTCTTTACCCCCCCTTTACCCCCCCTTTAGCGCGGCCCGGCCCGGTCCGCCCCCCCCGGCCCCTCTCCGCCTCGTTATGCCGCTTTGGTGACGCTTTTTTCCGGCTGTTTTTGACTGGAAGTCCGGGGTTAGCTCCTGCTAGCCGCTTAGCTCAGAGGTAACTGAACTTTATTCACTTTTCTGATTGTTTCTGACCAAAAACACGGCTCTCCTGTGCTCGTTGTGCTCGTGTCCGCTCTCACGGCTGTCCCGGCTCTTTAGGAGCTTAAAACAGTTTCATTTTGTAACTTAATAGTTCGCCTGATGGAGTCGGAAGTATCATAAAACTCCACTTCCGGATCCCATTTAAATATTTCACGTTTTTAAGCTTCGTGCTGTTGCTGTGGGCGTGTATGTTTGTCTTCAGCGAAATAAAGCGCATTAATATTTACAGACTGATGTTGTGTCGGATTCGTCTGCCGTAAAAACCCGTTTATGATCGACGTGACAAACGCAGAGCGAGTTTAAAAAGTGAAAGCTCCGTCACGCGACGCCCGTGGAACGTTTACCGGAAACGTTAAAACCGTGTTATTGTGAAGGCGGTATTGAACGATCATTTGAGTTAGTGTACTTAAAAAAAAAAAAATGTTTAACCTCTTCCCCCCCGCCTTAACCGAGTCCATTTTCTCCAGGTCGGCTTTACCCAAATCTAAAGGCTTCTTGACTGGAGAGCAACACTAACGCCCCATTTTTTTGTTGCTTTTTCATTGTGTTTTCGTCTCTTGTTTTTCATGCTATTGTTTTTTCATCGCTTTTTTTCATTGCTTTGTCGTCACGTTTTTGTCACATTTTGTTGTGTTTTTGTCACTTTTTTTGTTGCTTTTCCAGCACATTTTTGTTTTTGGACGCTTTTCTTTTAACCCCTTAACTCCCACCTGAACCGAGCACATTTTCTCCAGTTTGGCTTTACCCCAATCCAAAAGCTTCTGGGAAAAAGGTGAGAAAATAGCAACAGAACTGAGACGAAAACAGGCCCAAAAATTGACAAAAAATGATAAAAATGTGATAAAAATTGGACCAAAAAACAACAACAAAAATTAGACGAAAAAATGACAAAAAGTGTCAAAAAATGACACAAAAAAGTGACAAAAAAGTGACAAAAAATGATAAAAATGTGACAAAAAAGTGACAAAAAGTGAGAAAAAAATGACACAAAAAAGTGACAAAAAAATGATAAAAATGTGATAAAACTTTGACCCAAAAAAATGACCAAAATTAGACGAAAAAATGTCACAAAAATGACAAAAAAGTGACAAAAAAGTGACAAAAAAGTGACAAAAAAAGTGACAAAAAAGTGACAAAAAAAGTGACAAAAAAGTGACCAAAATTTGACCAAAAAAATGAAAAAAAAATGTCACAAAAAATTAGTTACAAAAATGAGTTGAATACCCAACAAAAAAATGATGGAAAAAAAATGTGCTGACGTGAGGAAAAAGATCGTCTCGGTTCAGGCGGGAGTTCAGAGGTTAAGCTTGTAGATTTGGGTAAAGCTTACCGGGGGTGAGGGTAAAGTGAGAGGTCAGACCGGTGGCCCCTCTGTGCTCCTCCAGAATGGACATATGGCCGCCGCTGGCTTTACCCAAATCTAAAAAATCTAACGGTTTATAGTGTATAGGCCAGAGTGATGACTCATTTGAAAGCTAAGACCTTCTTGATCTTGTTTTTTTCAACGCTTTTTTTGTCCCATTTTTAAGGCATTTTTTGTTGTGTTTCTGTAAGTTTTGACACGTTTTCATTGCTCTTTTGTCGACTTTGTGTTGATTTTCATCCATGTGTGAGCTTTTAGATTTAGGTAAAGCCGAATTGGAGAAGCTGCAGTTGTTTGGTGAGAGGTTAGTAAATAGCGCCCTCTAGTGGATGAAAACAAAGCAGTTAATTCTAAACTCCTGTAAAGGTAATAAAATAACACAGTTTTCAGGAACAGGAAGCAGCGCCTGGACCTTCGTTTAACAAACAGACTTTTACTTTGAAATGTTTTTGTTTTTCTTAGACCAACTTCCTGAACCTGTAAAAACTCTCAGATTCTGGAGCACACGTTCAGCTCTTCACCTCCGACCTTAACGAGCACATTTTCTCTAGTTCAGCTTTACCCAAATCTAAAAGCTCACAGCCTGTAGTGCAGCATCACACCTCATTTGAAAGCTCAGACCAACCAGACTGATTCATTTTTGCTGCTTCTTCGTCGTCTTTGCTTTTTTCCTCATGTTCTCGTCACATTTTAGTCGCGTTTTTGTGGCTCTTTGTCGCTTTGTTCGAGAAGCGTTTAGATTTGGGTAAAGCCAAACCGGGTTCGGGCGCGGGTTAAGAGGTTCCTTCTCTGCCCACTTTACAGACTTACTTTTACTTCTTTCAAAGTAAAAGCACGTCTGCAGCTCTGTTATAACAAAACATGTATGAACAAATATGTAATGACAAAAGACTACTTTTACTACGACTGTGAGTACTTTTCCTGGAGTACTTTTCCTGGAGTACTTTTCCTGGAGTACTTTTCCTGGAGTACTTTTCCTGGAGTACTATTCCTGGAGTACTATTCCTGGAGTACTTTTCCTGGAGTACTTTTCCTGGAGTACTTTTCCTGGAGTACTTTTCCTGGAGTACTTTTCTTGGAGTACTTTTCCTGGAGTACTTTTCCTGGAGTACTTTTCTTGGAGTACTTTTCCTGGAGTACTTTTCTTGGAGTACTTTTCCTGGAGTACTTTTCTTGGAGTACTTTTCCTGGAGTACTTTTCCTGGAGTACTTTTCCTGGAGTACTTTTCCTGGAGTACTTTTCCTGGAGTACTTTTCTTGGAGTACTTTTCCTGGAGTACTTTTCCTGGAGTACTTTTCCTGGAGTACTTTTCTTGGAGTACTTTTCCTGGAGTACTTTTCTTGGAGTACTTTTCCTGGAGTACTTTTCCTGGAGTACTTTTCCTGGAGTACTTTTCCTGGAGTACTTTTCCTGGAGTACTTTTCCTGGAGTACTATTCCTGGAGTACTTTTCCTGGAGTACTTTTCCTGGGGTACTTTTCCTGGAGTACTTTTCTTGGAGTACTTTTCCTGGAGTACTTTTCCTGGAGTACTTTTCCTGGAGTACTTTTCTTGGAGTACTTTTCTTGGAGTACTTTTCTTGGAGTACTTTTCTTGGAGTACTTTTCCTGGAGTACTTTTCCTGGAGTACTTTTCCTGGAGTACTTTTCCTGGAGTACTTTTCCTGGAGTACTTTTCCTGGAGTACTTTTCCTGGAGTACTTTTCCTGGAGTACTATTCCTGGAGTACTTTTCCTGGAGTACTTTTCCTGGAGTACTTTTCCTGGAGTACTTTTCCTGGAGTACTTTTCCTGGAGTACTTTTCTTGGAGTACTTTTCCTGGAGTACTTTTCCTGGAGTACTTTTCCTGGAGTACTTTTCCTGGAGTACTTTTCCTGGAGTACTTTTCCTGGAGTACTTTTCCTGGAGTACTATTCCTGGAGTACTTTTCCTGGAGTACTGTGCAGGAACTGTCCGAGCTCTCAGTCGTGCAGGAACTGTCTTAGCTCTCAGTCGTGCAGGAACTGTCTTAGCTCTCAGTCGAGCAGGAACTGTCTTAGCTCTCAGTCGTGCAGGAACTGTCTGAGCTCTCAGTCGTGCAGGAACTGTCTTAGCTCTCAGTCGTGCAGGAACTGTCTTAGCTCTCAGTCGTGCAGGAACTGTCTTAGCTCTCAGTCGTGCAGGAACTGTCCGAGCTCTCAGTCGTGCAGGAACTGTCTTAGCTCTCAGTCGTGCAGGAACTGTCTGAGCTCTCAGTCGTGCAGGAACTGTCCGAGCTCTCAGTCGTGCAGGAACTGTCTTAGCTCTCAGTCGTGCAGGAACTGTCCGAGCTCTCAGTCGTGCAGGAACTGTCTTAGCTCTCAGTCGTGCAGGAACTGTCTGAGCTCTCAGTCGAGCAGGAACTGTCTTAGCTCTCAGTCGTGCAGGAACTGTCTGAGCTCTCAGTCGTGCAGGAACTGTCTGAGCTCTCAGTCGTGCAGGAACTGTCTTAGCTCTCAGTCGTGCAGGAACTGTCCGAGCTCTCAGTCGTGCAGGAACTGTCTGAGCTCTCAGTCGTGCAGGAACTGTCCGAGCTCTCAGTCCTGCAGGAACTGTCTGAGCTCTCAGTCGTGCAGGAACTGTCTTAGCTCTCAGTCGTGCAGGAACTGTCTGAGCTCTCAGTCGTGCAGGAACTGTCTTAGCTCTCAGTCGTGCAGGAACTGTCTGAGCTCTCAGTCGTGTAGGAACTGTCTTAGCTCTCAGTCGTGTAGGAACTGTCTTAGCTCTCAGTCGTGTAGGAACTGTCTTAGCTCTCAGTCGTGCAGGAACTGTCTGAGCTCTCAGTCGTGCAGGAACTGTCTGAGCTCTCAGTCGTGCAGGAACTGTCTTAGCTCTCAGTCGTGTAGGAACTGTCTTAGCTCTCAGTCGTGCAGGAACTGTCCCAGCTCTCAGTCGTGCAGGAACTGTCTTAGCTCTCAGTCATGCAGGAACTGTCTTAGCTCTCAGTCGTGTAGGAACTGTCTTAGCTCTCAGTCATGTAGGAACTGTCTTAGCTCTCAGTCGTGCAGGAACTGTCTTAGCTCTCAGTCGTGTAGGAACTGTCTTAGCTCTCAGTCGTGCAGGAACTGTCTGAGCTCTCAGTCGTTCAGGAACTGTCCGAGCTCTCAGTCGTGCAGGAACTGTCTTAGCTCTCAGTCGTGCAGGAACTGTCTTAGCTCTCAGTCGTGCAGGAACTGTCTTAGCTCTCAGTCGTGCAGGAACTGTCTTAGCTCTCAGTCGTGCAGGAACTGTCTTAGCTCTCAGTCGTGCAGGAACTGTCTTAGCTCTCAGTCGTGCAGGAACTGTCTTAGCTCTCAGTCGTGCAGGAACTGTCTTAGCTCTCAGTCGTGCAGGAACTGTCTTAGCTCTCAGTCGTGCAGGAACTGTCTTAGCTCTCAGTCGTGCAGGAACTGTCCGAGCTCTCAGTCGTGCAGGAACTGTCTGAGCTCTCAGTCGTGTAGGAACTGTCTTAGCTCTCAGTCGTGCAGGAACTGTCTTAGCTCTCAGTCGTGTAGGAACTGTCTTAGCTCTCAGTCGTGCAGGAACTGTCCGAGCTCTCAGTCGTGCAGGAACTGTCTTAGCTCTCAGTCGTGCAGGAACTGTCTTAGCTCTCAGTCGTGTAGGAACTGTCCGAGCTCTCAGTCGTGCAGGAACTGTCTTAGCTCTCAGTCGTGCAGGAACTGTCTTAGCTCTCAGTCGTGCAGGAACTGTCTTAGCTCTCAGTCGTGTAGGAACTGTCTTAGCTCTCAGTCGTGCAGGAACTGTCCGAGCTCTCAGTCGTGCAGGAACTGTCTTAGCTCTCAGTCGTGCAGGAACTGTCTTAGCTCTCAGTCGTGCAGGAACTGTCTTAGCTCTCAGTCGTGTAGGAACTGTCTTAGCTCTCAGTCGTGCAGGAACTGTCCGAGCTCTCAGTCGTGCAGGAACTGTCTGAGCTCTCAGTCGTGTAGGAACTGTCTTAGCTCTCAGTCGTGCAGGAACTGTCTTAGCTCTCAGTCGTGCAGGAACTGTCCCAGCTCTCAGTCGTGCAGGAACTGTCCGAGCTCTCAGTCGTGCAGGAACTGTCTGAGCTCTCAGTCGTGCAGGAACTGTCTGAGCTCTCAGTCGTGCAGGAACTGTCTTAGCTCTCAGTCAGGAACTGTCTTAGCTCTCAGTCGTGTAGGAACTGTCTGAGCTCTCAGTCGTGCAGGAACTGTCTTAGCTCTCAGTCGTGTAGGAACTGTCTTAGCTCTCAGTCGTGCAGGAACTGTCCCAGCTCTCAGTCGTGCAGGAACTGTCTTAGCTCTCAGTCATGTAGGAACTGTCTTAGCTCTCAGTCGTGCAGGAACTGTCTTAGCTCTCAGTCGTGTAGGAACTGTCTTAGCTCTCAGTCGTGCAGGAACTGTCTGAGCTCTCAGTCGTTCAGGAACTGTCCGAGCTCTCAGTCGTGCAGGAACTGTCTTAGCTCTCAGTCGTGCAGGAACTGTCTTAGCTCTCAGTCGTGCAGGAACTGTCTTAGCTCTCAGTCGTGCAGGAACTGTCTTAGCTCTCAGTCGTGCAGGAACTGTCTTAGCTCTCAGTCGTGCAGGAACTGTCTTAGCTCTCAGTCGTGCAGGAACTGTCTTAGCTCTCAGTCGTGCAGGAACTGTCTTAGCTCTCAGTCGTGCAGGAACTGTCTTAGCTCTCAGTCGTGCAGGAACTGTCTTAGCTCTCAGTCGTGCAGGAACTGTCTTAGCTCTCAGTCGTGCAGGAACTGTCTTAGCTCTCAGTCGTGCAGGAACTGTCTTAGCTCTCAGTCGTGCAGGAACTGTCTTAGCTCTCAGTCGTGCAGGAACTGTCTTAGCTCTCAGTCGTGCAGGAACTGTCTTAGCTCTCAGTCGTGCAGGAACTGTCCCAGCTCTCAGTCGTGCAGGAACTGTCCGAGCTCTCAGTCGTGCAGGAACTGTCTGAGCTCTCAGTCGTGCAGGAACTGTCTTAGCTCTCAGTCAGGAACTGTCTTAGCTCTCAGTCGTGCAGGAACTGTCTTAGCTCTCAGTCGTGCAGGAACTGTCTGAGCTCTCAGTCGTGCAGGAACTGTCTTAGCTCTCAGTCAGGAACTGTCTGAGCTCTCAGTCGTGCAGGAACTGTCCCAGCTCTCAGTCGTGCAGGAACTGTCTTAGCTCTCAGTCGTGCAGGAACTGTCTTAGCTCTCAGTCGTGCAGGAACTGTCTTAGCTCTCAGTCGTGCAGGAACTGTCCGAGCTCTCAGTCGTGCAGGAACTGTCTTAGCTCTCAGTCGTGCAGGAACTGTCTTAGCTCTCAGTCGTGCAGGAACTGTCTGAGCTCTCAGTCGTGCAGGAACTGTCCGAGCTCTCAGTCGTGCAGGAACTGTCTGAGCTCTCAGTCGTGCAGGAACTGTCTGAGCTCTCAGTCGTGTAGGAACTGTCTTAGCTCTCAGTCGTGCAGGAACTGTCTTAGCTCTCAGTCGTGCAGGAACTGTCTTAGCTCTCAGTCGTGCAGGAACTGTCTTAGCTCTCAGTCGTGCAGGAACTGTCTTAGCTCTCAGTCGTGCAGGAACTGTCCGAGCTCTCAGTCGTGCAGGAACTGTCTTAGCTCTCAGTCGTGCAGGAACTGTCTTAGCTCTCAGTCGTGTAGGAACTGTCTGAGCTCTCAGTCGTGTAGGAACTGTCTGAGCTCTCAGTCGTGTAGGAACTGTCCGTGCTCTCAGTCGTGCAGGAACTGTCTTAGCTCTCAGTCGTGTAGGAACTGTCCGAGCTCTCAGTCGTGCAGGAACTGTCTTAGCTCTCAGTCGTGTAGGAACTGTCTTAGCTCTCAGTCGTACAGGAACTGTCTTAGCTCTCAGTCGTGCAGGAACTGTCTGAGCTCTCAGTCGTGCAGGAACTGTCTTAGCTCTCAGTCGTGCAGGAACTGTCCCAGCTCTCAGTCGTGCAGGAACTGTCTTATCTCTCAGTCGTGCAGGAACTGTCCCAGCTCTCAGTCGTGCAGGAACTGTCTTATCTCTCAGTCGTGCAGGAACTGTCTTAGCTCTCAGTCGTGCAGGAACTGTCTTAGCTCTCAGTCGTGCAGGAACTGTCCGAGCTCTCAGTCGTGCAGGAACTGTCTTAGCTCTCAGTCGTGCAGGAACTGTCTCAGCTCTCAGTCGTGCAGGAACTGTCTGAGCTCTCAGTCGTGCAGGAACTGTCCGAGCTCTCAGTCGTGCAGGAACTGTCTTAGCTCTCAGTCGTGTAGGAACTGTCCGAGCTCTCAGTCGTGCAGGAACTGTCCGAGCTCTCAGTCGTGTAGGAACTGTCCCAGCTCTCAGTCGTGCAGGAACTGTCTTAGCTCTCAGTCGTGCAGGAACTGTCCGTGCTCTCAGTCGTGTAGGAACTGTCTTAGCTCTCAGTCGTGCAGGAACTGTCTTAGCTCTCAGTCGTGCAGGAACTGTCCGTGCTCTCAGTCGTGTAGGAACTGTCTTAGCTCTCAGTCGTGCAGGAACTGTCTTAGCTCTCAGTCGTGTAGGAACTGTCTTAGCTCTCAGTCGTGCAGGAACTGTCTGAGCTCTCAGTCGTGCAGGAACTGTCTTAGCTCTCAGTCGTGCAGGAACTGTCTGAGCTCTCAGTCGTGCAGGAACTGTCTGAGCTCTCAGTCGTGCAGGAACTGTCCCAGCTCTCAGTCGTGCAGGAACTGTCTTAGCTCTCAGTCGTGCAGGAACTGTCCGTGCTCTCAGTCGTGTAGGAACTGTCTTAGCTCTCAGTCGTGCAGGAACTGTCTTAGCTCTCAGTCGTGCAGGAACTGTCTGAGCTCTCAGTCGTGCAGGAACTGTCTTAGCTCTCAGTCGTGCAGGAACTGTCTTAGCTCTCAGTCGTGCAGGAACTGTCTTAGCTCTCAGTCGTGCAGGAACTGTCTTAGCTCTCAGTCGTGCAGGAACTGTCTGAGCTCTCAGTCGTGTAGGAACTGTCTTAGCTCTCAGTCGTGCAGGAACTGTCTTAGCTCTCAGTCGTGCAGGAACTGTCTTAGCTCTCAGTCGTGCAGGAACTGTCTGAGCTCTCAGTCGTGCAGGAACTGTCTTAGCTCTCAGTCGTGCAGGAACTGTCTTAGCTCTCAGTCGTGCAGGAACTGTCTGAGCTCTCAGTCGTGCAGGAACTGTCCGTCTCAGAGGAAGGTTGTTGAGTCTTCGTCTGTACTGGTTTGTGTCTCCGCCTCCAGGATGTGGTGCTGCTGGTGCCTGGACTCGGAGCCCAGTCCGGTCCCGGATCCGCCCTCCAGGACGGGGTCGAGGGCGGGGTCGAGGGCGGGATCTAACCGGGCGTCGTCCCGCAGTCAGCCCCGCCCCGGACAGAGCTGCTCCGGCTGCGGCGGGGCCTTTAGCCCCGCCCACAGGAAGCACGTGTGTGTGGACTGTGGGCGGGACTACTGTAGCCGCTGCTCCGCCCACCTGGAGCCCCGCCCACGCCTGTGCCACACCTGCCAGCGTTTCTACGGTAACCTGCTGCAAAGGGCGGAGCTTATGAAGCTGAAGGTGAAGGAGCTGCGTGATTATCTGCACCTCCACCAGGTGTCGACGCACCTGTGCAGAGAGAAGGTGAGGACACGCCCCCACGCACAGGACACGCCCCCACACAGGACACGCCCCCACGCACAGGACACGCCCCCACGCACAGGACACGTCCCAATACACCTGACCACATATCGTGATATATCATTAGTGTGATATAAATATCGTGATGTTGCAGGAGGAGCTGGTGTCGGGCTGTGGTATATCGTGATATATCATTAGTGTGATATAAATATCGTGATATATCATTAGTATAAATATCGTGATGTTGCAGGAGGAGCTGGTGTCGGGCTGTGGTATATCGTGATATATCATTAGTGTGATGGTCAAACCGCCTTTGCTCTGCCCAATCCCGTCAGACCTTGGAAGCTCAGCAGGGAAGGGCCTGGTCGGTACTTGGATGGGAGACCATTTAGTAACACCAGGAAGCCTAGTGAATGGAGTGAGTGAGTGGTTGGTGGTGGTCGGAGGGGCCGATGGCGCAGACTGGTTGCCTCGCTTCCGTCAGTCTACCCCAGGGCAGCTGTGGCTACAACAGTAGCTTACCACCACCGAGTATGGAGTGAATGAATAATGCAATGTAAAGCGTCTTTGAGTGTCCAGAAAAGCGCTATATAAAACCGATGCATTATTATTATTATTATTAGGCCCGAGCAACGGACACGCAGTGTCCCGCGAGGGACTAATTAAAACCGTTAACGGGGGACGAAAACGCAAGATTTCACGTAGCAAACGTCAACCGATTCGCAAGTAACAGGGGTCAAAACGTAGTGCTCCGCAAGCTCTAATTTTGGGTGGGGTTCGCGAGAGAGAATAATAAAAGATGGCTCTGTGGCGCCCCCTCAAACAGGCAGTTTACATTGACCCAATGGAGGAGGGGTCGAAAAAAAAATCATCGTACAAACGTGACATTGGCCAAGGACATAGACCACGTCAGGACATGTCAAAAATGATATTATGACCCCGCCCTAAATGCTACAGGAAGTCGGCCATCTTGGCCCGAACCTCAAACCTTCAAAATCGTACCTCTTGAACTTCTGGCCCCTGATCCCCGAGCTTTCGATGGAAAGCCTCCAATTTCGGCCAACGTGTCCCAAACCCATGTGGCTTTCAAAATCACCAACTACATTTTTTTTAAACTATTGGGCGTGGTCATGACAAGGCCGCAACTGAGAGGCCATTTTCAGCAAATTTCAAAGCCTCATATCTTTCACAGACTTGGCCGGATTGGAACGGACCCAATCCGGCGCGCGTGCACATTCCACACCTGGACCTAATGCTGTGCACACGCAGCCGCTATCGCCAAAAAGTCCTTTAAATGTCTTAAGTGGCTTGTAAGTGGCTTGTAAGTGGCCCGCCCATCCTCCGTGAAAATCGCCAGAGGTCTTAGCCTGGCAGCATGTTGGCTTCTGTCAGAGTTTCTCCTGAAATTCGCCAGTATTCCACATTTCCCCCTTTCTTCACAAAAGCTACACTTTTGGACTCGTATATACTTATACTACCCCTCTGTAACAGACATCAGCTTTAATTTGGACGTTTTTGCCTCCAAATCCACGTTTTTCTCAACTGTACAATCACAGGAAGTTCAATTCGACTGTTTCCTGTCCGTCTCTCTGTGTGTTCCTCATACTATATGGGTCTTACCAAATAATAGCTTCAATATCGAGGGTGCTGCAGGGCTGAAACCCCCTCTCAACGACTCTTTGGGCAGCCAGGAATTTACCCCAATTACAAAATGATACAATATATTATTTTCTAAGCTGTTAATCCGTTTCCTGCAAACACACAAGTGCGGAGTCTCTCATCACATTTATTTCACATCTGCTATATTTTTCTCAACCTAAGTAGCTCCATTGGTAGAGAGCTGGGTTAGTGTACAGGAGGTTGCTGGATCAAAAACCTGACCTTGAGTCTTTTTCATTTTTTTTTTTCTTTGGACTCAGCACTTTCTGGTTAGAACATGCATCGTCGCCGATGGTTCCAAACTCATTAAAAACAGGGAAATTACCCCTCAAGTGTGTTGCTGGGATCAAATTTCAGCCGGTGAATTTAGAAAACCCAAGCAGTCATCAGGCCCATGTTTGCATGGAATTACAGCTCAGTGATAGCATGGTTGTCTCAAGTGAAGGAGGTAGCAAGTCCAAACACAGCCTTGACACTTTAATATTGCCTTCACCTTTTCCATTGCCCGCAGCACACATTGTCACAGCCTAAAACACATGATTGCGGGACGTTTCGTAGCAGTTCACTCAACCTGAGTAGCTCCATTGGTAGAGTGCTGAGCTAGTGTGCAGGAGGTTGCTGGATCAAATCCCAACCTAAACTGTTTTTTATTTCCTTTTTCTTTTGGACTCAACACCTTCCGGTAAGAACATGCATCATTGCCTATGGTCCCACACTCATTAAAAACGGGGAAAAAACCTCTCCTCCAGTGTGTTGCTGGTACAAAATTGCAGCCTGGGAATTTAAATAAGCCAAGCTGTCATCAGGCCCATGTTTCAAGTGAAGGAGGTTGCTAGTCCAAACACAGCCTTGACACTTTTCTATTGCTTTCACCTTTTACATGGGCCACCGCACACATTGTCACATGAGTACAGCACGTTTCATAAGATTTGCTGTGCCCGTGTAGCGTTATTGCTTGTGCATTGGGTTTCCAACCATGAGACTGCTGGGTCAATTTTGACCTTTGCTCTTTTTTTTTTTTTTTTAACCGCACCTACGGTCCCATTCTCATGAAAAAATGCTTTCATATGCGTCACTAAAGAGCTAGAAATGGGGGGATCGTAGGAAAACAATTGAGGCAACACAA
Source organism: Gobius niger (assembly GCF_951799975.1). NCBI lineage: Eukaryota > Metazoa > Chordata > Actinopteri > Gobiiformes > Gobiidae > Gobius > Gobius niger. Next base: position 66,676 of record NC_136852.1, on the reverse strand, counting down.
GGGAAAATGTCGAAAACAATCGAGGAAATGTATGGGGGGGGGCATGACTTGAAGCTACCTCTCTCCTCCAGTGGGATGCTGGGAACTAACTTCTGCTCGATAACTTAGACAAAAGTAGCCCACATCACAGTCCAAGTACCATGGAGCTACAGCTCAGTGATAGTGAGCTTGTCTCTGGTGTAGGAGGTTGCTGGTTCAAATATGGCTGTGACACTTTTCTAATGCTTTCTCTTTTCTTGCCGGCATTTTAATAGGATTATGATACAGTGAAGTCTGGCAGTGATTTTAACAGTTTATACAGTTTTAAGAGTTTCTGCAATTTCAACAGTTCTTACAGTTTCTGCAACAAAATAGGGATTTTTGCAATTACAACACAATTATGCCACTACATAGGGATTTTCACAATAGCACTATAATGCAATTAAAGGGACTTTCGCATATAATGCACTGTAATGCAACTTAAAGGGACTTTCGCATATAATAAACTGTAATGCAACTTAAAGGGACTTTCGCATATAATGCACTGTAATGCAACTTAAAGGGACTTTCGCATATAATAAACTGTAATGCAACTTAAAGGGACTTTCGCATATAATAAACTGTAATGCAACTTAAAGGGACTTTCGCATATAATGCACTGTAATGCAACTTAAAGGGACTTTCACATATAATGCACTGTAATGCAACTTAAAGAGACTTTCACATATAATGTACTGTAATGCAACTTAAAGGGACTTTCGCATATAATGTACTGTAATGCAACTTAAAGGGACTTTCGCATATAATGCACTGTAATGCAACTTAAAGGGACTTTCACATATAATGTACTGTAATGCAACTTAAAGGGACTTTCGCATATAATGTACTGTAATGCAACTTAAAGGGACTTTCGCATATAATGTACTGTAATGCAACTTAAAGGGACTTTCGCATAAAATGTACTGTAATGCAACTTAAAGAGACTTTCACATATAATGCACTGTAATGCAATTAAAGGGACTTTCGCATATAATGCACTGTAATGCAACTTAAAGGGACTTTCACATATAATGCACTGTAATGCAACTTAAAGAGACTTTCACATATAATGTACTGTAATGCAACTTAAAGGGACTTTCGCATATAATGTACTGTAATGCAACTTAAAGGGACTTTCGCATATAATGTACTGTAATGCAACTTAAAGGGACTTTCGCATAAAATGTACTGTAATGCAACTTAAAGAGACTTTCACATATAATGCACTGTAATGCAATTAAAGGGACTTTCGCATATAATGCACTGTAATGCAACTTAAAGGGACTTTCACATATAATACACTATAATGCAATTAAAGGGACTTTCGCATATAATGTACTGTAATGCAACTTAAAGGGACTTTCGCATATAATGCACTGTAATGCAATTAAAGGGACTTTCACATATAATGCACTGTAATGCAACTTAAAGAGACTTTCACATATAATGTACTGTAATGCAACTTAAAGGGACTTTCGCATATAATGTACTGTAATGCAACTTAAAGGGACTTTCGCATATAATGCACTGTAATGCAACTTAAAGGGACTTTCGCATATAATAAACTGTAATGCAACTTAAAGGGACTTTCGCATATAATGCACTGTAATGCAACTTAAAGGGACTTTCGCATAAAATGTACTGTAATGCAACTTAAAGGGACTTTCACATATAATGCACTGTAATGCAACTTAATGGGACTTTCGCATATAATAAACTGTAATGCAACTTAATGGGACTTTCACATATAATGTACTGTAATGCAACTTAAAGGGACTTTCGCATAAAATGTACTGTAATGCAACTTAATGGGACTTTCACATATAATGCACTGTAATGCAACTTAAAGGGACTTTCGCATAAAATGTACTGTAATGCAACTTAATGGGACTTTCACATATAATGCACTGTAATGCAACTTAAAGGGACTTTCGCATAAAATGTACTGTAATGCAACTTAAAGGGACTTTCACATATAATGCACTGTAATGCAACTTAAAGGGACTTTCGCATATAATAAACTGTAATGCAACTTAATGGGACTTTCACATATAATGTACTGTAATGCAACTTAAAGGGACTTTCGCATAAAATGTACTGTAATGCAACTTAAAGAGACTTTCACATATAATGCACTGTAATGCAATTAAAGGGACTTTCGCATATAATGCACTGTAATGCAACTTAAAGAGACTTTCACATATAATGCACTGTAATGCAACTTAAAGAGACTTTCACATATAATGTACTGTAATGCAACTTAAAGGGACTTTCGCATATAATGTACTGTAATGCAACTTAAAGGGACTTTCGCATATAATGTACTGTAATGCAACTTAAAGGGACTTTCGCATAAAATGTACTGTAATGCAACTTAAAGAGACTTTCACATATAATGCACTGTAATGCAATTAAAGGGACTTTCGCATATAATGCACTGTAATGCAACTTAAAGGGACTTTCACATATAATACACTATAATGCAATTAAAGGGACTTTCGCATATAATGTACTGTAATGCAACTTAAAGGGACTTTCGCATATAATGCACTGTAATGCAATTAAAGGGACTTTCACATATAATGCACTGTAATGCAACTTAATGGGACTTTCGCATATAATGCACTGTAATGCAACTTAAAGGGACTTTCGCATAAAATGCACTGTAATGCAACTTAATGGGACTTTCACATATAATGCACTGTAATGCAACTTAAAGGGACTTTCGCATAAAATGCACTGTAATGCAACTTAATGGGACTTTCGCATATAATAAACTGTAATGCAACTTAAAGGGACTTTCGCATATAATAAACTGTAATGCAACTTAAAGGGACTTTCGCATATAATGCACTGTAATGCAACTTAAAGGGACTTTCACATATAATGCACTGTAATGCAACTTAAAGGGACTTTCACATATAATAAACTGTAATGCAACTTAAAGGGACTTTCGCATATAATAAACTGTAATGCAACTTAAAGGGACTTTCGCATATAATGCACTGTAATGCAACTTAAAGGGACTTTCGCATAAAATGCACTGTAATGCAACTTAAAGGGACTTTCGCATATAATAAACTGTAATGCAACTTAAAGGGACTTTCGCATAAAATGCACTGTAATGCAAGTTAAAGGGACTTTCGCATATAATAAACTGTAATGCAACTTAAAGGGACTTTTGCATATAATGCACTGTAATGCAACTTAAAGGGACTTTCGCATAAAATGCACTGTAATGCAACTTAAAGGGACTTTCGCATATAATGTACTGTAATGCAACTTAAAGGGACTTTTGCATATAATGCACTGTAATGCAACTTAAAGGGACTTTCGCATAAAATGCACTGTAATGCAAGTTAAAGGGACTTTCACATATAATGCACTGTAATGCAACTTAAAGGGACTTTCGCATAAAATGCACTGTAATGCAACTTAAAGGGACTTTCGCATATAATGTACTGTAATGCAACTTAAAGGGACTTTTGCATATAATGCACTGTAATGCAACTTAAAGGGACTTTCGCATCAAATGCACTGTAATGCAACTTAAAGGCACTTTCGCATATAATAAACTGTAATGCAACTTAAAGGGACTTTCGCATATAATGCACTGTAATGCAACTTAATGGGACTTTCGCATAAAATGCACTGTAATGCAACTTAAAGGGACTTTCACATATAATACACTATAATGCAATTAAAGGGACTTTCGCATATAATGTACTGTAATGCAACTTAAAGGGACTTTCGCATATAATGCACTGTAATGCAATTAAAGGGACTTTCACATATAATGCACTGTAATGCAACTTAATGGGACTTTCGCATATAATGCACTGTAATGCAACTTAAAGGGACTTTCGCATAAAATGCACTGTAATGCAACTTAATGGGACTTTCACATATAATGCACTGTAATGCAACTTAAAGGGACTTTCGCATAAAATGCACTGTAATGCAACTTAATGGGACTTTCGCATATAATAAACTGTAATGCAACTTAAAGGGACTTTCGCATATAATAAACTGTAATGCAACTTAAAGGGACTTTCGCATATAATGCACTGTAATGCAACTTAAAGGGACTTTCGCATAAAATGCACTGTAATGCAACTTAAAGGGACTTTCGCATATAATAAACTGTAATGCAACTTAAAGGGACTTTCGCATAAAATGCACTGTAATGCAAGTTAAAGGGACTTTCGCATATAATAAACTGTAATGCAACTTAAAGGGACTTTCGCATATAATAAACTGTAATGCAACTTAAAGGGACTTTCGCATATAATGCACTGTAATGCAACTTAAAGGGACTTTCGCATAAAATGCACTGTAATGCAACTTAAAGGGACTTTCGCATATAATAAACTGTAATGCAACTTAAAGGGACTTTCGCATAAAATGCACTGTAATGCAAGTTAAAGGGACTTTCGCATATAATAAACTGTAATGCAACTTAAAGGGACTTTTGCATATAATGCACTGTAATGCAACTTAAAGGGACTTTCGCATATAATGCACTGTAATGCAACTTAAAGGGACTTTCGCATAAAATGCACTGTAATGCAACTTAAAGGGACTTTCGCATATAATGTACTGTAATGCAACTTAAAGGGACTTTTGCATATAATGCACTGTAATGCAACTTAAAGGGACTTTCGCATAAAATGCACTGTAATGCAAGTTAAAGGGACTTTCACATATAATGCACTGTAATGCAACTTAAAGGGACTTTCGCATAAAATGCACTGTAATGCAACTTAAAGGGACTTTCGCATATAATGTACTGTAATGCAACTTAAAGGGACTTTTGCATATAATGCACTGTAATGCAACTTAAAGGGACTTTCGCATCAAATGCACTGTAATGCAACTTAAAGGCACTTTCGCATATAATAAACTGTAATGCAACTTAAAGGGACTTTCGCATATAATGCACTGTAATGCAACTTAAAGGGACTTTCGCATATAATGCACTGTAATGCAACTTAAAGGGACTTTCGCATAAAATGCACTGTAATGCAACTTAAAGGGACTTTCGCATATAATAAACTGTAATGCAAGTTAAAGGGACTTTCGCATATAATGCACTGTAATGCAACTTAAAGGGACTTTCGCATATAATAAACTGTAATGCAAGTTAAAGGGACTTTCGCATAAAATGCACTGTAATGCAACTTAAAGGGACTTTCACATATAATGCACTGTAATGCAACTTAATGGGACTTTCGCATAAAATGCACTGTAATGCAACTTAAAGGGACTTTCGCATAAAATGCACTGTAATGCAACTTAAAGGGACTTTCGCATATAATGCACTGTAATGCAACTTAAAGGGACTTTCGCATATAATGCACTGTAATGCAACTTAAAGGGACTTTCGCATATAATGCACTGTAATGCAACTTAAAGGGACTTTCACATATAATGTACTGTAATGCAACTTAAAGGGACTTTCGCATAAAATGCACTGTAATGCAAGTTAAAGGGACTTTCGCCTATAATGCACTGTAATGCAACTTAAAGGGACTTTCACATATAATACACTATAATGCAATTAAAGGGACTTTCGCATCAAATACACTGTAATGCAACTTAAAGGGACTTTCGCATATAATGCACTGTAATGCAACTTAAAGGGACTTTCACATATAATGTACTGTAATGCAACTTAAAGGGACTTTCGCATAAAATGCACTGTAATGCAAGTTAAAGGGACTTTCGCCTATAATGCACTGTAATGCAACTTAAAGGGACTTTCGCATCAAATGCACTGTAATGCAACTTAAAGGGACTTTCGCATAAAATGCACTGTAATGCAACTTAATGGGACTTTCGCATAAAATGCACTGTAATGCAACTTAAAGGGACTTTCGCATATAATGCACTGTAATGCAACTTAAAGGGACTTTCGCATATAATGCACTGTAATGCAACTTAAAGGGACTTTCGCATATAATGCACTGTAATGCAACTTAAAGGGACTTTCGCATATAATAAACTGTAATGCAACTTAAAGGGACTTTCGCATATAATGCACTGTAATGCAACTTAATGGGACTTTCGCATAAAATGCACTGTAATGCAACTTAAAGGGACTTTCGCATATAATGCACTGTAATGCAACTTAAAGGGACTTTCGCATATAATGCACTGTAATGCAACTTAAAGGGACTTTCGCATATAATGCACTGTAATGCAACTTAAAGGGACTTTCGCATAAAATGAACTGTAATGCAACTTAAAGGGACTTTCGCATAAAATGCACTGTAATGCAACTTAAAGGGACTTTCGCATATAATGCACTGTAATGCAACTTAAAGGGACTTTCGCATAAAATGCACTGTAATGCAACTTAAAGGGACTTTCGCATATAATGCACTGTAATGCAACTTAAAGGGACTTTCGCATATAATGCACTGTAATGCAACTTAAAGGGACTTTCGCATAAAATGCACTGTAATGCAACTTAAAGGGACTTTCGCATATAATAAACTGTAATGCAACTTAAAGGGACTTTCGCATATAATAAACTGTAATGCAACTTAAAGGGACTTTCGCATATAATGCACTGTAATGCAACTTAAAGGGACTTTCGCATATAATAAACTGTAATGCAACTTAAAGGGACTTTCGCATATAATGCACTGTAATGCAACTTAAAGGGACTTTCACATATAATGCACTGTAATGCAACTTAATGGGACTTTCGCATATAATAAACTGTAATGCAACTTAAAGGGACTTTCACATATAATGCACTGTAATGCAACTTAAAGGGACTTTCGCATATAATAAACTGTAATGCAACTTAAAGGGACTTTCGCATAAAATGCACTGTAATGCAACTTAATGGGACTTTCGCATATAATGCACTGTAATGCAACTTAAAGGGACTTTCGCATATAATGCACTGTAATGCAACTTAAAGGGACTTTCACATATAATACACTGTAATGCAACTTAAAGGGACTTTCACATATAATACACTGTAATGCAACTTAAAGGGACTTTCGCATATAATGAACTGTAATGCAACTTAATGGGACTTTCGCATATAATAAACTGTAATGCAACTTAAAGGGACTTTCACATATAATACACTGTAATGCAACTTAAAGGGACTTTCGCATATAATGAACTGTAATGCAACTTAAAGGGACTTTCGCATATAATAAACTGTAATGCAAGTTAAAGGGACTTTCGCATATAATGCTCTGTAATGCAACTTAAAGGGACTTTCGCATATAATGCACAGTAATGCAACTTAAAGGGACTTTCGCATATAATGTACTGTAATGCAACTTAAAGGGACTTTCGCATATAATGCACTGTAATGCAACTTAAAGGGACTTTCGCATATAATGTACTGTAATGCAATTTAAAGGGACTTTCGCATATAATGTACTGTAATGCAATTTAAAGGGACTTTCGCATATAATAAACTGTAATGCAACTTAAAGGGACTTTCGCATATAATGAACTGTAATGCAACTTAAAGGGACTTTCGCATATAATAAACTGTAATGCAACTTAAAGGGACTTTCGCATATAATGCACAGTAATGCAACTTAAAGGGACTTTCGCATATAATGTACTGTAATGCAACTTAAAGGGACTTTCGCATATAATGCACTGTAATGCAACTTAAAGGGACTTTCGCATATAATGTACTGTAATGCAATTTAAAGGGACTTTCGCATATAATGTACTGTAATGCAATTTAAAGGGACTTTCGCATATAATAAACTGTAATGCAAGTTAAAGGGACTTTCGCATAAAATGCACTGTAATGCAACTTCAAGGCACTTTCGCATATAATGTTCTGTAATGCAATTTAAAGGGACTTTCGCATATAATAAACTGTAATGCAATTTAAAGGGACTTTCACATATAATAAACTGTAATGCAACTTAAAGGGACTTTCACATATAATAAACTGTAATGCAAGTTAAAGGGACTTTCGCATATAATGTACTGTAATGCAACTTAAAGGGACTTTCGCATATAATGCACTGTAATGCAACTTAAAGGGACTTTCACATATAATACACTATAATGCAATTAAAGGGACTTTCGCATATAATGTACTGTAATGCAACTTAAAGGGACTTTCGCATAAAATGTACTGTAATGCAATTAAAGGGACTTTCGCATATAATGCACTGTAATGCAACTTAATGGGACTTTCACATATAATGAACTGTAATGCAACTTAAAGGGACTTTCGCATATAATGCACTGTAATGCAACTTAATGGGACTTTCGCATATAATAAACTGTAATGCAACTTAAAGGGACTTTCGCATATAATGCACTGTAATGCAACTTAAAGGGACTTTCGCATAAAATGTACTGTAATGCAATTAAAGGGACTTTCGCATATAATGCACTGTAATGCAACTTAAAGAGACTTTCACATATAATAAACTGTAATGCAACTTAATGGGACTTTCACATATAATAAACTGTAATGCAACTTAATGGGACTTTCGCATATAATACACTGTAATGCAACTTAATGGGACTTTCACATATAATGAACTGTAATGCAACTTAATGGGACTTTCGCATATAATGAACTGTAATGCAACTTAATGGGACTTTCGCATATAATAAACTGTAATGCAACTTAAAGGGACTTTCGCATATAATGCACTGTAATGCAACTTAAAGGGACTTTCGCATAAAATGCACTGTAATGCAAGTTAAAGGGACTTTCGCATAAAATGCACTGTAATGCAACTTAATGGGACTTTCGCATATAATGCACTGTAATGCAACTTCAAGGCACTTTCGCATATAATGTTCTGTAATGCAATTTAAAGGGACTTTCGCATATAATGCACTGTAATGCAACTTCAAGGCACTTTCGCATATAATGCACTGTAATGCAATTTAAAGGGACTTTCGCATATAATACACTGTAATGCAACTTAAAGGGACTTTCACATATAATAAACTGTAATGCAACTTAAAGGGACTTTCACATATAATAAACTGTAATGCAAGTTAAAGGGACTTTCGCATATAATGTACTGTAATGCAACTTAAAGGGACTTTCACATATAATACACTATAATGCAATTAAAGGGACTTTCGCATATAATGTACTGTAATGCAACTTAAAGGGACTTTCACATATAATACACTATAATGCAATTAAAGGGACTTTCGCATATAATAAACTGTAATGCAACTTAAAGGGACTTTCGCATATAATGCACTGTAATGCAACTTAAAGGGACTTTCACATATAATACACTATAATGCAACTTAATGGGACTTTCGCATATAATGTACTGTAATGCAACTTAAAGGGACTTTCGCATAAAATGTACTGTAATGCAACTTAAAGGGACTTTCGCATATAATGTACTGTAATGCAACTTAAAGGGACTTTCGCATATAATGTACTGTAATGCAACTTAAAGGGACTTTCGCATAAAATGTACTGTAATGCAATTAAAGGGACTTTCGCATATAATACACTGTAATGCAACTTAATGGGACTTTCGCATATAATACACTGTAATGCAACTTAATGGGACTTTCGCATATAATACACTGTAATGCAACTTAATGGGACTTTCACATATAATGAACTGTAATGCAACTTAATGGGACTTTCGCATATAATAAACTGTAATGCAACTTAAAGGGACTTTCGCATATAATAAACTGTGATGCAACTTAAAGGGACTTTCGCATATAATGCACTGTAATGCAACTTAAAGGGACTTTCGCATATAATGTACTGTAATGCAACTTAAAGGGACTTTCGCATATAATAAACTGTGATGCAACTTAAAGGGACTTTCGCATATAATGCACTGTAATGCAACTTAAAGGGACTTTCGCATATAATAAACTGTAATGCAACTTAATGGGACTTTCGCATATAATACACTGTAATGCAACTTAATGGGACTTTCGCATATAATAAACTGTAATGCAACTTAAAGGGACTTTCGCATATAATACACTGTAATGCAACTTAATGGGACTTTCGCATATAATAAACTGTAATGCAACTTAAAGGGACTTTCGCATAAAATGCACTGTAATGCAACTTAAAGGGACTTTCGCATAAAATGCACTGTAATGCAAGTTAAAGGGACTTTCGCATAAAATGCACTGTAATGCAACTTAAAGGGACTTTCGCATATAATGCACTGTAATGCAACTTAAAGGGACTTTCGCATATAATAAACTGTAATGCAACTTAAAGGGACTTTCGCATATAATGCACTGTAATGCAACTTAATGGGACTTTCGCATATAATAAACTGTAATGCAACTTAAAGGGACTTTCGCATAAAATGCACTGTAATGCAACTTAATGGGACTTTCGCATATAATAAACTGTAATGCAACTTAAAGGGACTTTCACATATAATACACTGTAATGCAACTTAAAGGGACTTTCGCATATAATGCACTGTAATGCAACTTAAAGGGACTTTCGCATAAAATGCACTGTAATGCAACTTAAAGGGACTTTCACATATAATACACTGTAATGCAACTTAAAGGGACTTTCGCATATAATGAACTGTAATGCAACTTAAAGGGACTTTCGCATATAATAAACTGTAATGCAAGTTAAAGGGACTTTCGCATATAATGAACTGTAATGCAACTTAAAGGGACTTTCGCATATAATGCACTGTAATGCAACTTAAAGGGACTTTCGCATATAATGCTCTGTAATGCAACTTAAAGGGACTTTCGCATATAATGTACTGTAATGCAACTTAATGGGACTTTCGCATATAATGCACTGTAATGCAACTTAAAGGGACTTTCGCATATAATGTACTGTAATGCAACTTAAAGGGACTTTCGCATATAATGTACTGTAATGCAACTTAAAGGGACTTTCACATATAATGCACTGTAATGCAACTTAAAGGGACTTTCGCATATAATGTACTGTAATGCAATTTAAAGGGACTTTCGCATATAATGCACTGTAATGCAATTTAAAGGGACTTTCGCATATAATAAACTGTAATGCAATTTAAAGGGACTTTCGCATATAATAAACTGTAATGCAACTTCAAGGCACTTTCGCATATAATGTACTGTAATGCAACTTAAAGGGACTTTCACATATAATGTACTGTAATGCAACTTAAAGGGACTTTCACATATAATGCACTGTAATGCAACTTAAAGGGACTTTCGCATAAAATGCACTGTAATGCAACTTAAAGGGACTTTCGCATAAAATGCACTGTAATGCAAGTTAAAGGGACTTTCGCATAAAATGCACTGTAATGCAAGTTAAAGGGACTTTCGCATAAAATGCACTGTAATGCAAGTTAAAGGGACTTTCGCATAAAATGCACTGTAATGCAACTTAAAGGGACTTTCGCATATAATAAACTGTAATGCAACTTAAAGGGACTTTCGCATATAATGCACTGTAATGCAACTTAAAGGGACTTTCGCATAAAATGCACTGTAATGCAACTTAAAGGGACTTTCGCATATAATGCACTGTAATGCAAGTTAAAGGGACTTTCGCATAAAATGTACTGTAATGCAACTTAATGGGACTTTCGCATATAATAAACTGTAATGCAACTTAAAGGGACTTTCGCATAAAATGCACTGTAATGCAACTTAAAGGGACTTTCGCATATAATGCACTGTAATGCAACTTAAAGGGACTTTCGCATATAATGCACTGTAATGCAACTTAAAGGGACTTTCACATATAATAAACTGTAATGCAATTTAAAGGGACTTTCGCATATAATAAACTGTAATGCAAGTTAAAGGGACTTTCGCATATAATGCTCTGTAATGCAAGTTAAAGGGACTTTCGCATAAAATGCACTGTAATGCAACTTAAAGGGACTTTCGCATATAATGTTCTGTAATGCAATTTAAAGGGACTTTCGCATATAATAAACTGTAATGCAATTTAAAGGGACTTTCGCATATAATAAACTGTAATGCAAGTTAAAGGGACTTTCGCATAAAATGCACTGTAATGCAACTTAATGGGACTTTCGCATATAATAAACTGTAATGCAACTTCAAGGCACTTTCGCATATAATGTTCTGTAATGCAATTTAAAGGGACTTTCGCATATAATAAACTGTAATGCAATTTAAAGGGACTTTCGCATATAATAAACTGTAATGCAAGTTAAAGGGACTTTCGCATAAAATGCACTGTAATGCAACTTAATGGGACTTTCGCATATAATAAACTGTAATGCAACTTAATGGGACTTTCACATATAATACACTGTAATGCAACTTAATGGGACTTTCACATATAATACACTGTAATGCAACTTAAAGGGACTTTCGCATATAATAAACTGTAATGCAACTTAAAGGGACTTTCGCATATAATGCACTGTAATGCAACTTAAAGGGACTTTCGCATATAATGTTCTGTAATGCAACTTAAAGGGACTTTCGCATAAAATGCACTTTAATGAAACTTAAAGGGATTTTCGCATATAAAGCAGAATAATGCAACTCAAAGGGACTTTCGCATATAAAGCAGAATAATGCAACTTAATAGGGATTTTCACGTCAAAATGAGCAAGTTCAATCATGGGGCTCGCAAGGACCTAGTGTGATGAAGAGTGGTCGCAAGGGACGAGAGCGAGCGGGGAGTGCGCCAGGGGCGAGGGCCTTTATCGCCGCGCGCGGCTTTAATTATTATTATTATTATATAAATATCATGATGTTGCAGGAGGAGCTGGTGTCGGGCTGTGGTATATCGTGATATATCATTAGTATAAATATCGTGATATATCATTAGTTTGATATAAATATCGTGATATATCATTAGTATAAATATCGTGATGTTGCAGGAGGAGCTGGTGGAGCTGGTGTTGGGGCACCAGTCGTCGTCGGAAGCATCAACCCCAGAGTTTGCTCCGCCTCCACTGGCCCCGCCCACATCGAGCCAGGCCACGCCCACCTCCGTTCAGACTCCGCCCTCTGTGATACTGACTCCGCCCACCGTAATACAGACTCCGCCCACGGCTTACCAAGCCACAGAGGACACACCCACAGAGACGCAGACCCCGCCCACAGAAGCACAGGTTCCGCCCCCCGAGCCCACGGTCCAACCAGAGAGTCCGAATGACGAGGAGGAGGAGGAAGAGGAGCAGGTGGGAACGACATTTAAAAACACATACACAACAACACACATTTAACACAACAAATAACACAACACACATTTAACCAACAAATAACACAACACACATTTAACACAACACACATTTAACCAAAAACATTTAACCAACAACATTTAACCAAAAACATTTAACCAAAAACATTTAACCAACAACATTTAACGAAAAACATTTAACCAACAACATTTAACCAAAAACATTTAACCAACAACATTTAACCAAAAACATTTAACCAACAACATTTAACCAAAAACATTTAACCAACAACATTTAACCAAAAACATTTAACCAACAACATTTAACCAAAAACATTTAACCAAGAACATTCAACCAACAACATTCAACACAACACACATTTAGCACAACACACATTTAACACAACACACATTTAACACAACACACATTTAACACAACAACATTTAACACGACACACATTTAACACAACACACATTTAACACAACACACATTTAACCAGTGAAAAACACTGTAAGAAATGTTTAACTTTAAAGACATGACAGACAGAAACATAATAAGACATAAATACTTGAAGCCGGTCTGATTCTGCCTGAAGGAAGCAGGAAACACACAAAGTATCGACACCTGCTCGCATTAATGTCCACCTGTGATACTTTTAGTGTTGATGTCGTGTCGAGGAATCCATTTTTCGACCAGCGTCGCCACATTCCTCATGGGTGTGTGTTTGTGGGAGAGTCAGCCCTTTGTTTTCTCTTCTGTCTCGTTACCTGGGACCTGCATCAGCCTCTTTATCTTCAATAATAACGGTGTAACTCCTCCAGTCCACAGGGGGCGTCCCGCGGCGCAGAGCGTCTCTCTCAGACCTGCAGAGTGAGGAAGACATCGAGGGCCTCAGCGTGCGGCGCCTGAAGGAGATCCTCGCCCGAAACTTCGTGGATTACAAAGGCTGCTGCGAGCGCTGGGAGCTACAGGAGCGAGTCAGGCGGCTGTACAGGGACAAACAGCTGCTGCAGCAGGGTAACGTCACTGTCATACCCCTGTAACGTCACTGTCATACCCCTGTAACGTCACTGTCACACCCCTGTAACGTCACTCTGATACCCCTGTAACGTCACTCTGATACCCCTGTAACGTCACTGTCACACCCCTGTAACGTCACTCTGATACCCCTGTAACGTCACTCTGATACCCCTGTAACGTCTCTGTCACACCCCTGTAACGTCACTGTCACACCCCTGTAACGTCACTGTCACACCCCTGTAACGTCACTCTAATACCCCTGTAACGTCACTCTCACACCCCTGTAACGTCACTGTCACACCCCTGTAACGTCACTCTAATACCCCTGTAACGTCACTGTCACACTCCTGTAACGTCACTCTAATACCCCTGTAACGTCACTGTCACACCCCTGTAACGTCACTGTCATACCCCTGTAACGTCACTGTCATACCCCTGTAACGTCACTGTCATACCCCTGTAACGTCACTCTCACACCCCTGTAACGTCACTGTCATACCCCTGTAACGTCACTGTCATACCCCTGTAACGTCACTGTCATACCCCTGTAACGTCACTGTAATACCCCTGTAACGTCACTCTCACACCCCTGTAACGTCACTGTCATACCCCTGTAACGTCACTGTCATACCCCTGTAACGTCACTGTCATACCCCTGTAACGTCACTCTCACACCCCTGTAACGTCACTCTGATACCCCTGTAACATCACTGTCATACCCCTGTAACGTCACTGTCATACCCCTGTAACGTCACTCTCACACCCCTGTAACGTCACTCTGATACCCCTGTAACGTCACTGTCATACCCCTGTAACGTCACTGTAATACCCCTGTAACGTCACTCTCACACCCCTGTAACGTCACTGTCATACCCCTGTAACGTCACTGTCACACCCCTGTAACGTCACTGTCATACCCCTGTAACGTCACTCTCACACCCCTGTAACGTCACTCTGATACCCCTGTAACATCACTCTAATACCCCTGTAACGTCTCTGTCACACCCCTGTAACGTCACTGTCACACCCCTGTAACGTCACTGTCACACCCCTGTAACGTCACTCTGATACCCCTGTAACGTCACTCTCACACCCCTGTAACGTCACTCTGATACCCCTGTAACGTCTCTGTCACACCCCTGTAACGTCACTGTCACACCCCTGTAACGTCACTGTCACACTCCTGTAACGTCACTCTAATACCCCTGTAACGTCACTGTCACACCCCTGTAACGTCACTGTCACACCCCTGTAACGTCACTGTCACACCCCTGTAACGTCACTCTGATACCCCTGTAACGTCACTCTAATACCCCTGTAACGTCACTGTCACACCCCTGTAACGTCACTCTGATACCCCTGTAACGTCACTCTAATACCTCTGTAACGTCACTCTGATACCCCTGTAACGTCACTCTAATACCCCTGTAACGTCACTCTAATACCTCTGTAACGTCACTGTAATACCCCTGTAACGTCACTCTAATACCCCTGTAACGTCACTGTCACACCCCTGTAACGTCACTCTGATACCCCTGTAACGTCACTCTAATACCTCTGTAACGTCACTGTCACACCCCTGTAACGTCACTCTCACACCCCTGTAACGTCACTCTAATACCTCTGTAACGTCACTCTGATACCCCTGTAACGTCACTCTAATACCTCTGTAACGTCACTGTAATACCCCTGTAACGTCACTGTCACACCCCTGTAACGTCACTGTAATACCCCTGTAACGTCACTGTAATACCCCTGTAACGTCACTGTCACACCCCTGTAACGTCACTCTGATACCCCTGTAACGTCACTGTCACACCCCTGTAACGTCACTGTCATACCCCTGTAACGTCACTGTCACACCCCTGTAACGTCACTCTAATACCTCTGTAACGTCACTCTGATACCCCTGTAACGTCACTCTAATACCTCTGTAACGTCACTGTAATACCCCTGTAACGTCACTGTCACACCCCTGTAACGTCACTGTAATACCCCTGTAACGTCACTGTAATACCCCTGTAACGTCACTGTCACACCCCTGTAACGTCACTCTGATACCCCTGTAACGTCACTGTCACACCCCTGTAACGTCACTGTCATACCCCTGTAACGTCACTGTCACACCCCTGTAACGTCACTCTAATACCTCTGTAACGTCACTGTAATACCCCTGTAACGTCACTGTCATACCCCTGTAACGTCACTGTCATACCCCTGTAACGTCACTCTGATACCTCTGTAACGTCACTGTCACACCCCTGTAACGTCACTCTAATACCCCTGTAACGTCACTCTAATACCTCTGTAACGTCACTCTAATACCTCTGTAACGTCACTCTCACACCCCTGTAACGTCACTCTAATACCTCTGTAACGTCACTCTCACACCCCTGTAACGTCACTCTAATACCCCTGTAACGTCACTCTAATACCTCTGTAACGTCACTCTAATACCTCTGTAACGTCACTCTAATACCCCTGTAACGTCACTCTCACACCCCTGTAACGTCACTCTAATACCTCTGTAACGTCACTCTCACACCCCTGTAACGTCACTCTAATACCTCTGTAACGTCACTCTAATACCTCTGTAACGTCACTCTAATACCTCTGTAACGTCACTCTAATACCTCTGTAACGTCACTCTCACACCCCTGTAACGTCACTCTAATACCCCTGTAACGTCACTCTAATACCTCTGTAACGTCACTCTAATACCCCGTAACGTCACTGTCATACCCCTGTAACGTCACTCTGATACCCCTGTAACGTCACTCTGATACCCCTGTAACGTCACTCTAATACCCCTGTAACGTCACTCTCACACCCCTGTAACGTCACTCTAATACCCCTGTAACGTCACTCTGATACCCCTGTAACGTCACTCTAATACCTCTGTAACGTCACTGTCACACCCCTGTAACGTCACTCTCACACCCCTGTAACGTCACTCTAATACCTCTGTAACGTCACTCTCACACCCCTGTAACGTCACTCTAATACCTCTGTAACGTCACTGTCACACCCCTGTAACGTCACTCTCACACCCCTGTAACGTCACTCTAATACCCCTGTAACGTCACTCTAATACCCCTGTAACGTCACTCTAATACCCCTGTAACGTCACTCTGATACCCCTGTAACGTCACTGTCATATCCCTGTAACGTCACTGTCATACCCCTGTAACGTCCCTCTGATACCCCTGTAACGTCACTGTCACACCCCTGTAACGTCCCTCTGATACCCCTGTAACGTCACTGTCACACCCCTGTAACGTCACTCTGATACCCCTGTAACGTCACTGTCACACCCCTGTAACGTCACTCTGATACCCCTGTAACGTCACTGTCACACCCCTGTAACGTCACTCTAATACCCCTGTAACGTCACTCTGATACCCCTGTAACGTCACTGTCACACCCCTGTAACGTCACTCTAATACCCCTGTAACGTCACTGTCACACCCCTGTAACGTCACTCTGATACCCCTGTAACGTCACTGTCACACCCCTGTAACGTCACTCTGATACCCCTGTAACGTCCCTCTGATACCCCTGTAACGTCACTGTCATACCCCTGTAACGTCACTCTGATACCCCTGTAACGTCACTGTCACACCCCTGTAACGTCCCTCTGATACCCCTGTAACGTCACTGTCACACCCCTGTAACGTCACTCTGATACCCCTGTAACGTCACTGTCACACCCCTGTAACGTCACTGTCACACCCCTGTAACGTCACTCTGATACCCCTGTAACGTCACTCTCACACCCCTGTAACGTCACTCTGATACCCCTGTAACGTCACTCTGATACCCCTGTAACGTCACTCTCTCTGGTCGTTCTCTGGTCGTTCTCTGGTCGTTATCTGGTCGTTCTCGGGTCGTTCTCTGGTCGTTCTCTGGTCGTTCTCTGGTCGTTCTCTGGTCGTTCTCGGGTTGTTCTCTGGTCGTTTTCTCTGGTTGTTCTCTGGTCGTTCTTTGGTCGTTCTCGGGTCGTTCTCTGGTTTTTCTCTGGTCGTTCTTGGGTCGTTCTCTGGTTGTTCTCTGGTCGTTTTCTCTGGTCGTTCTTGGGTCGTTCTCTGGTCGTTCTTGGGTCGTTCTCGGGTCGTTCTCGGGTCGTTCTCGGGTCGTTCTCGGGTCGTTCTTGGGTCGTTCTTGGGTCGTTCTCTGGTCGTTCTCTGGTCGTTCTCTGGTTGTTCTCGGGTTGTTCTCTGGTCTCTCTCGGGTCGTTCTCGGGTCGTTCTCGGGTCGTTCTCGGGTCGTTCTCGGGTCGTTCTCTGGTCGTTCTCTGGTTGTTCTCTGGTCGTTCTCTGGTCGTTCTCTGGTCGTTCTCTGGTCGTTCTCTGGTCGTTCTCTGGTCGTTCTCTGGTCGTTCTCGGGTCGTTCTCGGGTCGTTCTCGGGTCGTTCTCGGGTCGTTCTCGGGTCGTTCTCTGGTCGTTCTCGGGTCGTTCTCTTGTCGTTCTCTGGTCGTTCTCTGGTCGTTCTCGGGTCGTTCTCGGGTCGTTCTCTGGTCGTTCTCTGGTCGTTCTCTGGTCGTTCTCTGGTCGTTCTCTGGTCGTTCTCTGGTCGTTCTCGGGTCGTTCTCTGGTCGTTCTCTGGTCGTTCTCTGGTCGTTCTCGGGTTGTTCTCGGGTCGTTCTCTGGTCGTTCTCTGGTCGTTCTCGGGTCGTTCTCTGGTCGTTCTCGGGTCGTTCTCGGGTCGTTCTCGGGTCGTTCTCGGGTCGTTCTCGGGTCGTTCTCGGGTCGTTCTCGGGTCGTTCTCGGGTTTTTCTCTGGTCGTTCTCTGGTCGTTCTCGGGTCGTTCTCTGGTCGTTCTCGGATCGTTCTCGGGTCGTTCTCGGGTTTTTCTCTGGTCGTTCTCTGGTCGTTCTTGGGTCGTTCTTGGGTCGTTCTCGGGTCGTTCTCTGGTCGTTCTTGGGTCGTTTTCGGTTTGTTCTCTGGTCGTTCTCGGGTCGTTCTCAGGTCGTTCTCTGGTCGTTCTCTGGTCGTTCTCGGGTCGTTGTCGGGTCGTTCTCTGGTCGTTCTCTGGTCGTTCTTGGGTCGTTCTCGGGTCGTTCTCTGGTCGTTCTCTGGTCGTTCTCTGGTCGTTCTCGGGTCGTTCTCGGGTTGTTCTCTGGTCGTTCTTGGGTCGTTCTCTGGTCGTTCTCTGGTCGTTCTCGGGTCGTTCTCGGGTCGTTCTCTGGTCGTTCTCTGGTCGTTCTCGGGTCGTTGTCGGGTCGTTGTCGGGTCGTTCTCTGGTCGTTCTCTGGTCGTTCTCGGGTCGTTCTTGGGTCGTTCTCTGGTCGTTCTCTGGTCGTTCTCTGGTCGTTCGCTGGTTGTTCTCTGGTCGTTTTCTCTGGTTGTTCTCTGGTTGTTCTCGGGTCGTTCTCTGGTTGTTCTCGGGTCGTTCTTTGGTCGTTCTTTGGTCGTTCTCGGGTCGTTCTCTGGTTGTTCTCGGGTCGTTCTCTGGTCGTTCTCTGGTCGTTCTCTGGTCGTTCTCTGGTCGTTCTCTGGTCGTTCTCTGGTCGTTCTCGGGTCGTTCTCTGGTCGTTCTCTGGTCGTTCTCTGGTCGTTCGCTGGTCGTTCGCTGGTTGTTCTCTGGTCGTTTTCTCTGGTTGTTCTCTGGTTGTTCTCGGGTCGTTCTCTGGTTGTTCTCGGGTCGTTCTTTGGTCGTTCTTTGGTCGTTCTCGGGTCGTTCTCTGGTCGTTCTCGGGTCGTTCTCTGGTCGTTCTCTGGTCGTTCTCTGGTCGTTCTCTGGTCGTTCTCTGGTCGTTCTCTGGTCGTTCTCTGGTTGTTCTCTGGTCGTTTTCTCTGGTTGTTCTCTGGTCGTTCTTTGGTCGTTCTCGGGTCGTTCTCTGGTTGTTCTCTGGTCGTTTTCTCTGGTCGTTCTTGGGTCGTTCTCTGGTCGTTCTTGGGTCGTTCTCGGGTCGTTCTCGGGTCGTTCTCGGGTCGTTCTCGGGTCGTTCTTGGGTCGTTCTTGGGTCGTTCTCTGGTCGTTCTCTGGTCGTTCTCTGGTTGTTCTCGGGTTGTTCTCTGGTCTCTCTCGGGTCGTTCTCGGGTCGTTCTCGGGTCGTTCTCGGGTCGTTCTCTGGTCGTTCTCTGGTTGTTCTCTGGTCGTTCTCTGGTCGTTCTCTGGTCGTTCTCTGGTCGTTCTCTGGTCGTTCTCTGGTCGTTCTCTGGTCGTTCTCTGGTCGTTCTCTGGTCGTTCTCGGGTCGTTCTCGGGTCGTTCTCGGGTCGTTCTCGGGTCGTTCTCGGGTCGTTCTCTGGTCGTTCTCGGGTCGTTCTCTTGTCGTTCTCTGGTCGTTCTCTGGTCGTTCTCGGGTCGTTCTCGGGTCGTTCTCTGGTCGTTCTCTGGTCGTTCTCTGGTCGTTCTCTGGTCGTTCTCTGGTCGTTCTCGGGTCGTTCTCTGGTCGTTCTCTGGTCGTTCTCTGGTCGTTCTCTGGTCGTTCTCTTGTCGTTCTCTGGTCGTTCTCTGGTCGTTCTCTGGTCGTTCTCGGGTCGTTCTCTTGTCGTTCTCTGGTCGTTCTCTGGTCGTTCTCTGGTCGTTCTCGGGTCGTTCTCTGGTCGTTCTCTGGTCGTTCTCTGGTCGTTCTCTGGTCGTTCTCGGGTCGTTCTCTTGTCGTTCTCTGGTCGTTCTCGGGTCGTTCTCTTGTCGTTCTCTGGTCGTTCTCTGGTCGTTCTCGGGTCGTTCTCGGGTCGTTCTCTGGTCGTTCTCTGGTCGTTCTCTGGTCGTTCTCTGGTCGTTCTCTGGTCGTTCTCGGGTCGTTCTCGGGTCGTTCTCTGGTCGTTCTCTGGTCGTTCTCTGGTCGTTCTCTGGTCGTTCTCGGGTCGTTCTCGGGTTGTTCTCTGGTCGTTCTCGGGTCGTTCTCTGGTCGTTCTCTGGTCGTTCTCTGGTCGTTCTCTGGTCTTTCTCTGGTCGTTCTCTGGTCATTCTCTGGTCGTTCTCTGGTCGTTCTCGGGTCGTTCTCTGGTCGTTCTCTGGTCATTCTCTGGTCGTTCTCTGGTCGTTCTCGGGTCGTTCTCTGGTCGTTCTCTGGTCGTTCTCGGGTCGTTCTCGGGTTGTTCTCTGGTCGTTCTCGGGTCGTTCTCTGGTTGTTCTCGGGTTGTTCTCGGGTTGTTCTCGGGTCGTTCTCTGGTCGTTTCTCGGGTCGTTCTCTGGTCGTTTCTTTTGTTCTCTGGTCGTTCTCTGGTCGTTCTCTGGTCGTTCTCTGGTCGTTCTCTGGTCGTTCTTTGGTCGTTCTCTGGTCGTTCTCGGGTTGTTCTCTGGTCGTTCTCTGGTTGTTCTCTGGTCGTTCTCTGGTTGTTCTCTGGTTGTTCTCTGGTCGTTTCTTTTGTTCTCTGGTCGTTCTCTGGTCGTTCTCTGGTCGTTCTTGGGTCGTTCTCTGGTCGTTCTCGGGTTGTTCTCTGGTCGTTCTTGGGTCGTTCTCTGGTCGTTCTCGGGTTGTTCTCTGGTCGTTCTCTGGTTGTTCTCTGGTTGTTCTCTGGTCGTTTCTTTTGTTCTCGGGTCGTTCTCTGGTCGTTATCTGGTTGTTCTCGGGTCGTTCTCGGGTCGTTCTCTGGTCGTTCTCGGGTCGTTCTCGGGTCGTTCTCTGGTCGTTCTCTGGCCGTTCTCTGGTCGTTCTCTGGTCGTTCTCTGGTCGTTCTCTGGTCGTTCTCTGGTCGTTCTCTGGTCGTTCTCTGGTCGTTCTCGGGTCGTTCTCTGGTCGTTCTCGGGTCGTTCTCTGGTCGTTCTCTGGTCGTTCTCTGGTCGTTCTCTGGTCGTTCTCTGGTCGTTCTCTGGTCGTTCTCGGGTTGTTCTGGGGTCGTTCTCTGGTCGTTCTCTGGTCGTTCTCTGGTCGTTCTCTGGTCGTTCTCGGGTCGTTCTCTGGTCGTTCTCGGGTTGTTCTCGGGTCGTTCTCTGGTCGTTCTCTGGTCGTTCTCTGGTCGTTCTCTGGTTGTTCTCGGGTCGTTCTCGGGTCGTTCTCGGGTCGTTCTCGGGTCGTTCTCTGGTCGTTCTCTGGTCGTTCTCTGGTCGTTCTCGGGTCGTTCTCTGGTCGTTCTCGGGTCGTTCTCTGGTCGTTCTCGGGTCGTTCTCGGGTCGTTCTCTGGTCGTTCTCGGGTCGTTCTCTGGTCGTTCTCGGGTCGTTCTCGGGTCGTTCTTGGGTCGTTCTCTGGTCGTTCTCGGGTTGTTCTCTGGTCGTTCTCTGGTTGTTCT
The DNA here is from genome assembly GCF_951799975.1 of Gobius niger. Lineage (NCBI taxonomy): Eukaryota > Metazoa > Chordata > Actinopteri > Gobiiformes > Gobiidae > Gobius > Gobius niger. The sequence continues at coordinate 44,307 of NC_136852.1, read as the reverse complement.
CGGGTCGTTCTCGGGTTGTTCTCGGGTCGTTCTCTGGTCGTTCTCTGGTCGTTTTCTCGGTTTGTTCTCGGGTCGTTCTCTGGTCGTTTTCTGGTCGTTCTCTGGTCGTTCTCGGTTTGTTCTCGGGTCGTTCTCTGGTCGTTCTTGGGTCGTTCTCTGGTCGTTCTCGGGTTGTTCTCTGGTCGTTCTTGGGTCGTTCTCTGGTCGTTCTCGGGTTGTTCTCTGGTCGTTCTCTGGTTGTTCTCTGGTTGTTCTCTGGTCGTTTCTTTTGTTCTCGGGTCGTTCTCGGGTCGTTCTCTGGTCGTTCTCGGGTCGTTCTCGGGTCGTTCTCTGGTCGTTCTCGGGTCGTTCTCTGGTCGTTCTCTGGCCGTTCTCTGGTCGTTCTCTGGTCGTTCTCTGGTCGTTCTCTGGTCGTTCTCTGGTCGTTCTCTGGTCGTTCTCTGGTCGTTCTCTGGTCGTTCTCGGGTCGTTCTCTGGTCGTTCTCGGGTCGTTCTCTGGTCGTTCTCTGGTCGTTATCTGGTCGTTCTCGGGTCGTTCTCGGGTCGTTCTCGGGTCGTTCTCGGGTCGTTCTCGGGTCGTTCTCGGGTCGTTCTCGGGTCGTTCTCGGGTCGTTCTCGGGTCGTTCTCGGGTCGTTCTCTGGTCGTTCTCTGGTCGTTCTCTGGTCGTTCTCTGGTCGTTCTCTGGTCGTTCTCGGGTCGTTCTCTGGTCGTTCTCTGGTCGTTCTCTGGTCGTTCTCTGGTCGTTCTCTGGTCGTTCTCTGGTCGTTCTCTGGTCGTTCTCTGGTCGTTCTCGGGTCGTTCTCTGGTCGTTCTCGGGTCGTTCTCTGGTCGTTCTCTGGTCGTTATCTGGTCGTTCTCGGGTCGTTCTCGGGTCGTTCTCGGGTCGTTCTCGGGTCGTTCTCTGGTCGTTCTCGGGTCGTTCTCTGGTCGTTCTCTGGTCGTTCTCTGGTCGTTCTCTGGTCGTTCTCTGGTCGTTCTCTGGTCGTTCTCGGGTCGTTCTCGGGTCGTTCTCTGGTCGTTCTCTGGTCGTTCTCTGGTCGTTCTCGGGTCGTTCTCGGGTCGTTCTCGGGTCGTTCTTGGGTCGTTTTCGGTTTGTTCTCTGGTCGTTCTCGGGTCGTTCTCGGGTCGTTCTCTGGTCGTTCTCTGGTCGTTCTCTGGTTGTTCTCGGGTCGTTCTCTGGTCGTTCTCTGGTCGTTCTCTGGTCGTTCTCGGGTCGTTCTCTGGTTGTTCTTGGGTCGTTCTCTGGTCGTTCTCTGGTCGTTCTCTGGTCGTTCTCGGGTCGTTCTCGGGTCGTTCTCTGGTTGTTCTTGGGTCGTTCTCGGGTCGTTCTCTGGTCGTTCTCGGGTCGTTCTCTGGTCGTTCTCTGGTCGTTCTCGGGTCGTTCTCTGGTCGTTCTCTGGTCGTTCTCTGGTCGTTCTCGGGTCGTTCTCTGGTTGTTCTTGGGTCGTTCTCGGGTCGTTCTCTGGTCGTTCTCGGGTCGTTCTCTGGTCGTTCTCTGGTCGTTCTCGGGTCGTTCTCTGGTCGTTCTCTGGTCGTTCTCGGGTCGTTCTCTGGTCGTTCTCTGGTCGTTCTCTGGTCGTTCTCGGGTCGTTCTCTGGTCGTTCTCTGGTCGTTCTCTGGTCGTTCTCGGGTCGTTCTCTGGTCGTTCTCGGGTCGTTCTCTGGTCGTTCTCTGGTCGTTCTCGGGTCGTTCTCTGGTCGTTGTCCGGTCGTTGTCTGGTCGTTCTCGGGTCGTTCTCTGGTCGTTCTCGGGTCGTTCTCTGGTCGTTCTCGGGTCGTTCTCTGGTCGTTCTCGGGTCGTTCTCTGGTCGTTCTCGGGTCGTTCTCTGGTCGTTCTCGGGTCGTTCTCTGGTCGTTCTCTGGTCGTTCTCGGGTCGTTCTCGGGTTGTTCTCGGGTCGTTTTCGGTTTGTTCTCGGGTTTTTCTCTGGTCGTTTTCGGTTTGTTCTCGGGTCGTTCTCGGGTCGTTCTCTGGTCGTTCTCTGGTCGTTCTCGGGTCGTTCTCTGGTCGTTCTCGGGTCGTTCTCTGGTCGTTCTCGGGTCGTTCTCTGGTCGTTCTCGGGTCGTTCTCTGGTCGTTCTCTGGTCGTTCTCGGGTCGTTCTCTGGTCGTTCTCGGGTCGTTCTCTGGTCGTTCTCGGGTCGTTCTCTGGTCGTTCTCTGGTCGTTCTCTGGTCGTTCTCGGGTCGTTCTCTGGTCGTTCTCTGGTCGTTCTCGGGTCGTTCTCGGGTCGTTCTCGGGTCGTTCTCGGGTTGTTCTCGGGTCGTTTTCGGTTTGTTCTCGGGTTTTTCTCTGGTCGTTTTCGGTTTGTTCTCGGGTCGTTCTCGGGTCGTTCTCTGGTCGTTCTCTGGTCGTTCTCTGGTCGTTCTCTGGTCGTTCTCTGGTCGTTCTCGGGTCGTTTCTTTTGTTCTCTGGTCGTTTTCTTTTTGTTCTCTGGTCGTTCTCTGGTCGTTCTCTGGTCGTTCTCTGGTCCTTCTCTGGTCGTTCTCTGGTCGTTCTCGGGTCGTTCTCTGGTCGTTCTCTGGTCGTTCTCGGGTCGTTCTCTGGTCGTTCTCTGGTCGTTCTCTGGTCGTTCTCGGGTCGTTCTCTGGTCGTTCTCGGGTCGTTCTCTGGTCGTTCTCTGGTCGTTCTCGGGTCGTTCTCTGGTCGTTCTCTGGTCGTTCTCTGGTCGTTCTCGGGTCGTTCTCTGGTTGTTCTTGGGTCGTTCTCGGGTCGTTCTCTGGTCGTTCTTGGGTCGTTCTCTGGTCGTTCTCTGGTCGTTCTCGGGTCGTTCTCGGGTTGTTCTCTGGTCGTTCTCTGGTCGTTTTCTCGGTTTGTTCTCGGGATTTTTTTCTGGTCGTTCTTGGGTCGTTCTCTGGTTGTTCTCTGGTTGTTCTCTGGTCGTTTTCTCAGGTCGTTCTCTGGTTGTTCTCTGGTCGTTCTTGGGTCGTTCTCTGGTCGTTCTCGGGTCGTTCTCTGGTCGTTTTCTCAGGTCGTTCTTGGGTCGTTCTCTGGTCGTTCTCGGGTTGTTCTCTGGTCGTTCTTGGGTCGTTCTCTGGTCGTTCTCGGGTTGTTCTCTGGTCATTCTCTGGTTGTTCTCTGGTCGTTTCTTTTGTTCTCTGGTCGTTCTCTGGTCGTTCTCTGGTCGTTCTCTGGTCGTTCTCTGGTCGTTCTCTGGTCGTTCTTGGGTCGTTCTCTGGTCGTTCTCGGGTTGTTCTCTGGTCGTTCTTGGGTCGTTCTCTGGTCGTTCTCTGGTTGTTCTCTGGTCGTTCTCTGGTTGTTCTCTGGTTGTTCTCTGGTCGTTTCTTTTGTTCTCGGGTCGTTCTCTGGTCGTTCTCTGGTCGTTCTTGGGTCGTTCTCTGGTCGTTCTCGGGTTGTTCTCTGGTCGTTCTTGGGTCGTTCTCTGGTCGTTCTCTGGTTGTTCTCTGGTTGTTCTCTGGTCGTTTCTTTTGTTCTCTGGTCGTTCTCTGGTCGTTCTCTGGTCGTTCTCTGGTCGTTCTCTGGTCGTTCTTGGGTCGTTCTCTGGTCGTTCTCGGGTTGTTCTCTGGTCGTTCTCTGGTTGTTCTCTGGTCGTTCTCTGGTTGTTCTCTGGTTGTTCTCTGGTCGTTTCTTTTGTTCTCTGGTCGTTCTCTGGTCGTTCTCTGGTCGTTCTTGGGTCGTTCTCTGGTCGTTCTCGGGTTGTTCTCTGGTCGTTCTTGGGTCGTTCTCTGGTCGTTCTCGGGTTGTTCTCTGGTCGTTCTCTGGTTGTTCTCTGGTTGTTCTCTGGTCGTTTCTTTTGTTCTCGGGTCGTTCTCTGGTCGTTATCTGGTTGTTCTCGGGTCGTTCTCGGGTCGTTCTCTGGTCGTTCTCGGGTCGTTCTCGGGTCGTTCTCTGGTCGTTCTCTGGCCGTTCTCTGGTCGTTCTCTGGTCGTTCTCTGGTCGTTCTCTGGTCGTTCTCTGGTCGTTCTCTGGTCGTTCTCGGGTCGTTCTCTGGTCGTTCTCGGGTCGTTCTCTGGTCGTTCTCTGGTCGTTCTCTGGTCGTTCTCTGGTCGTTCTCTGGTCGTTCTCTGGTCGTTCTCGGGTTGTTCTGGGGTCGTTCTCTGGTCGTTCTCTGGTCGTTCTCTGGTCGTTCTCTGGTCGTTCTCGGGTCGTTCTCTGGTCGTTCTCGGGTTGTTCTCGGGTCGTTCTCTGGTCGTTCTCTGGTCGTTCTCTGGTCGTTCTCTGGTTGTTCTCGGGTCGTTCTCGGGTCGTTCTCGGGTCGTTCTCTGGTCGTTCTCTGGTCGTTCTCTGGTCGTTCTCTGGTCGTTCTCGGGTCGTTCTCTGGTCGTTCTCGGGTCGTTCTCTGGTCGTTCTCGGGTCGTTCTCGGGTCGTTCTCTGGTCGTTCTCGGGTCGTTCTCTGGTCGTTCTCGGGTCGTTCTCGGGTCGTTCTTGGGTCGTTCTCTGGTCGTTCTCGGGTTGTTCTCTGGTCGTTCTCTGGTTGTTCTCGGGTCGTTCTCGGGTTGTTCTCGGGTCGTTCTCTGGTCGTTCTCTGGTCGTTTTCTCGGTTTGTTCTCGGGTCGTTCTCTGGTCGTTTTCTGGTCGTTCTCTGGTCGTTCTCGGTTTGTTCTCGGGTCGTTCTCGGGTCGTTCTCGGGTCGTTCTCGGTCGTTCTCGGGTCGTTCTCGGGTCGTTCTCGGGTCGTTCTCGGGTCGTTCTCTGGTCGTTCTCGGGTCGTTCTCGGGTCGTTCTCGGGTCGTTCTCGGGTCGTTCTCGGGTCGTTCTCTGGTTGTTCTCGGGTCGTTCTCGGGTTGTTCTCGGGTCGTTTTCGGTTTGTTCTTGGGTTGTTCTTGGGTCGTTCTCGGGTCGTTCTCGGTTTGTTCTCGGGTTTTTCTCTGGTTGTTCTCGGGTCGTTTTCGGTTTGTTCTCGGGTTGTTCTCTGGTCGTTTTCGGTTTGTTCTCGGGTTTTTCTCTGGTCGTTTTCGGTTTGTTCTTGGGTTGTTCTCGGGTCGTTCTCGGGTCGTTCTCGGGTCGTTCTCGGGTCGTTCTCGGGTCGTTCTCGGGTCGTTCTCGGGTTGTTCTCGGGTCGTTTTCGGTTTGTTCTCGGGTTTTTCTCTGGTCGTTTTCGGTTTGTTCTCGGGTCGTTCTCGGGTCGTTCTCTGGTCGTTCTCTGGTCGTTCTCTGGTCGTTCTCTGGTCGTTCTCGGGTCGTTTCTTTTGTTCTCTGGTCGTTTTCTTTTTGTTCTCTGGTCGTTCTCTGGTCGTTCTCTGGTCGTTCTCTGGTCCTTCTCTGGTCGTTCTCTGGTCGTTCTCGGGTCGTTCTCTGGTCGTTCTCTGGTCGTTCTCTGGTCGTTCTCTGGTCGTTTCTTTTGTTCTCTGGTCGTTTCTTTTGTTCTCTGGTCGTTTTCTTTTTGTTCTCTGGTCGTTCTCTGGTCGTTCTCTGGTCGTTCTCTGGTCGTTCTCGGGTTGTTCTCGGGTCGTTCTCGGGTCGTTCTCTGGTCGTTCTCTTGTCGTTCTCGGGTCGTTCTCTGGTCGTTCTCTGGTCGTTCTCTGGTCGTTCTCGGTTTGTTCTCTGGTCGTTCTCTGGTCGTTCTCTGGTCGTTCTCAGGTCGTTCTCTGGTCGTTCTCGGGTCGTTCTCTGGTCGTTCTCTGGTCGTTCTCTGGTCGTTCTCTGGTCGTTCTCTGGTTGTTCTCGGGTCGTTCTCTGGTCGTTCTTGGGTCGTTCTCTGGTCGTTCTCTGGTCGTTCTCGGGTCGTTCTCGGGTTGTTCTCTGGTCGTTCTCTGGTCGTTTTCTCGGTTTGTTCTCGGGATTTTTTTCTGGTCGTTCTTGGGTCGTTCTCTGGTTGTTCTCTGGTTGTTCTCTGGTCGTTTTCTCAGGTCGTTCTCTGGTTGTTCTCTGGTCGTTCTTGGGTCGTTCTCTGGTCGTTCTCGGGTCGTTCTCTGGTCGTTTTCTCAGGTCGTTCTTGGGTCGTTCTCTGGTCGTTCTCGGGTTGTTCTCTGGTCGTTCTTGGGTCGTTCTCTGGTCGTTCTCGGGTTGTTCTCTGGTCGTTCTCTGGTTGTTCTCTGGTTGTTCTCTGGTCGTTTCTTTTGTTCTCTGGTCGTTCTCTGGTCGTTCTCTGGTCGTTCTCTGGTCGTTCTCTGGTCGTTCTCTGGTCGTTCTTGGGTCGTTCTCTGGTCGTTCTCGGGTTGTTCTCTGGTCGTTCTTGGGTCGTTCTCTGGTCGTTCTCTGGTTGTTCTCTGGTCGTTCTCTGGTTGTTCTCTGGTTGTTCTCTGGTCGTTTCTTTTGTTCTCGGGTCGTTCTCTGGTCGTTCTCTGGTCGTTCTTGGGTCGTTCTCTGGTCGTTCTCGGGTTGTTCTCTGGTCGTTCTTGGGTCGTTCTCTGGTCGTTCTCTGGTTGTTCTCTGGTTGTTCTCTGGTCGTTTCTTTTGTTCTCTGGTCGTTCTCTGGTCGTTCTCTGGTCGTTCTTGGGTCGTTCTCTGGTCGTTCTCGGGTTGTTCTCTGGTCGTTCTCTGGTTGTTCTCTGGTCGTTCTCTGGTTGTTCTCTGGTTGTTCTCTGGTCGTTTCTTTTGTTCTCTGGTCGTTCTCTGGTCGTTCTTGGGTCGTTCTCTGGTCGTTCTCGGGTTGTTCTCTGGTCGTTCTTGGGTCGTTCTCTGGTCGTTCTCGGGTTGTTCTCTGGTCGTTCTCTGGTTGTTCTCTGGTTGTTCTCTGGTCGTTTCTTTTGTTCTCGGGTCGTTCTCGGGTCGTTCTCTGGTCGTTCTCGGGTCGTTCTCGGGTCGTTCTCTGGTCGTTCTCTGGTCGTTATCTGGTCGTTCTCGGGTCGTTCTCGGGTCGTTCTCGGGTCGTTCTCGGGTCGTTCTCGGGTCGTTCTCGGGTCGTTCTCGGGTCGTTCTCGGGTCGTTCTCGGGTCGTTCTCGGGTCGTTCTCGGGTCGTTCTCTGGTCGTTCTCTGGTCGTTCTCTGGTCGTTCTCTGGTCGTTCTCGGGTCGTTCTCTGGTCGTTCTCTGGTCGTTCTCTGGTCGTTCTCTGGTCGTTCTCTGGTCGTTCTCTGGTCGTTCTCTGGTCGTTCTCTGGTCGTTCTCGGGTCGTTCTCTGGTCGTTCTCGGGTCGTTCTCTGGTCGTTCTCTGGTCGTTATCTGGTCGTTCTCGGGTCGTTCTCGGGTCGTTCTCGGGTCGTTCTCGGGTCGTTCTCTGGTCGTTCTCGGGTCGTTCTCTGGTCGTTCTCTGGTCGTTCTCTGGTCGTTCTCTGGTCGTTCTCTGGTCGTTCTCTGGTCGTTCTCGGGTCGTTCTCGGGTCGTTCTCTGGTCGTTCTCGGGTCGTTCTCGGGTCGTTCTTGGGTCGTTTTCGGTTTGTTCTCTGGTCGTTCTCGGGTCGTTCTCGGGTCGTTCTCTGGTCGTTCTCTGGTCGTTCTCTGGTTGTTCTTGGGTCGTTCTCTGGTCGTTCTCTGGTCGTTCTCGGGTCGTTCTCTGGTTGTTCTTGGGTCGTTCTCTGGTCGTTCTCTGGTTGTTCTTGGGTCGTTCTCTGGTCGTTCTCTGGTCGTTCTCGGGTCGTTCTCTGGTCGTTCTCGGGTCGTTCTCGGGTCGTTCTCTGGTCGTTCTCTGGTCGTTCTCTGGTCGTTCTCGGGTCGTTCTCGGGTCGTTCTCTGGTTGTTCTTGGGTCGTTCTCGGGTCGTTCTCTGGTCGTTCTCGGGTCGTTCTCTGGTCGTTCTCTGGTCGTTCTCTGGTCGTTCTCGGGTCGTTCTCTGGTCGTTCTCTGGTCGTTCTCGGGTCGTTCTCTGGTCGTTCTCTGGTCGTTCTCTGGTCGTTCTCGGGTCGTTCTCTGGTTGTTCTTGGGTCGTTCTCGGGTCGTTCTCTGGTCGTTCTCGGGTCGTTCTCTGGTCGTTCTCTGGTCGTTCTCGGGTCGTTCTCTGGTCGTTCTCTGGTCGTTCTCGGGTCGTTCTCTGGTCGTTCTCTGGTCGTTCTCTGGTCGTTCTCGGGTCGTTCTCTGGTCGTTCTCTGGTCGTTCTCTGGTCGTTCTCTGGTCGTTCTCTGGTCGTTCTCGGGTCGTTCTCTGGTCGTTCTCTGGTCGTTCTCGGGTCGTTCTCTGGTCGTTGTCCGGTCGTTGTCTGGTCGTTGTCTGGTCGTTCTCGGGTCGTTCTCTGGTCGTTCTCGGGTCGTTCTCTGGTCGTTCTCGGGTCGTTCTCTGGTCGTTCTCTGGTCGTTCTCTGGTCGTTCTCGGGTCGTTCTCGGGTCGTTCTCTGGTCGTTCTCTGGTCGTTCTCGGGTCGTTCTTGGGTCGTTCTCTGGTCGTTCTCGGGTCGTTCTCGGGTCGTTCTCTGGTCGTTCTCTGGTCGTTCTCGGGTCGTTCTCTGGTCGTTGTCTGGTCGTTGTCTGGTCGTTGTCTGGTCGTTCTCGGGTCGTTCTCTGGTCATTCTCTGGTCGTTCTCGGGTCGTTCTCGGGTCGTTCTCTGGTCGTTCTCTGGTCGTTCTCTGGTTGTTCTCTGGTCGTTCTCTGGTCGTTCTCTGGTCGTTCTCTGGTCGTTCTCTGGTTGTTCTTTGGTCGTTCTCTGGTCGTTCTCTGGTTGTTCTTTGGTCGTTCTCTGGTCGTTCTCTGGTCGTTCTCTGGTCGTTCTCGGGTCGTTCTCGGGTCGTTCTCTGGTCGTTCTCTGGTCGTTCTCTGGTCGTTCTCGGGTCGTTCTCGGGTCGTTCTCGGGTCGTTCTCTGGTCGTTCTCGGGTCGTTCTCGGGTCGTTCTCTGGTCGTTCTCTGGTCGTTCTCTGGTTGTTCTTGGGTCGTTCTCTGGTCGTTCTCTGGTCGTTCTCGGGTCGTTCTCTGGTTGTTCTTGGGTCGTTCTCTGGTCGTTCTCTGGTCGTTCTCTGGTCGTTCTCGGGTCGTTCTCGGGTCGTTCTCGGGTTGTTCTTGGGTCGTTCTCGGGTCGTTCTCGGGTCGTTCTCTGGTCGTTCTCGGGTCGTTCTCGGGTCGTTCTCTGGTCGTTCTCTGGTCGTTCTCTGGTTGTTCTTGGGTCGTTCTCTGGTCGTTCTCTGGTCGTTCTCGGGTCGTTCTCTGGTTGTTCTTGGGTCGTTCTCTGGTCGTTCTCTGGTCGTTCTCTGGTCGTTCTCGGGTCGTTCTCGGGTCGTTCTCGGGTCGTTCTTGGGTCGTTTTCGGTTTGTTCTCTGGTCGTTCTCGGGTCGTTCTCGGGTCGTTCTCTGGTCGTTCTCTGGTCGTTCTCTGGTTGTTCTCTGGTCGTTCTCTGGTCGTTCTCTGGTCGTTCTCTGGTCGTTCTCTGGTTGTTCTTTGGTCGTTCTCTGGTCGTTCTCTGGTTGTTCTTTGGTCGTTCTCTGGTCGTTCTCTGGTCGTTCTCTGGTCGTTCTCGGGTCGTTCTCGGGTCGTTCTCTGGTCGTTCTCTGGTCGTTCTCTGGTCGTTCTCTGGTCGTTCTCGGGTCGTTCTTGGGTCGTTTTCGGTTTGTTCTCTGGTCGTTCTCGGGTCGTTCTCGGGTCGTTCTTGGGTCGTTTTCGGTTTGTTCTCTGGTCGTTCTCGGGTCGTTCTCGGGTCGTTCTCTGGTCGTTCTCTGGTCGTTCTCTGGTTGTTCTTGGGTCGTTCTCTGGTCGTTCTCTGGTCGTTCTCGGGTCGTTCTCTGGTTGTTCTTGGGTCGTTCTCTGGTCGTTCTCTGGTCGTTCTCTGGTCGTTCTCGGGTCGTTCTCTGGTCGTTCTCGGGTCGTTCTTGGGTCGTTTTCGGTTTGTTCTCTGGTCGTTCTCGGGTCGTTCTCTGGTCGTTCTCTGGTCGTTCTCTGGTCGTTCTCTGGTTGTTCTTGGGTCGTTCTCTGGTCGTTCTCGGGTCGCTCTCGGGTCGTTCTCTGGTCGTTCTCGGGTCGTTCTCTGGTGTTTCTTGGGTCGTTCTCTGGTCGTTCTCTGGTCGTTCTCGGGTCGTTCTCGGGTCGTTCTCGGGTCGTTCTCTGGTCGTTCTCGGGTCGTTCTCTGGTCGTTCTCTGGTCGTTCTCGGGTTGTTCTCGGGTCGTTCTCTGGTCGTTCTCTGGTTGTCCTTGGGTCGTTCTCTGGTCGTTCTCTGGTCGTTCTCTGGTCGTTCTCTGGTCGTTCTCTGGTCGTTCTCTGGTTGTCCTTGGGTCGTTCTCTGGTCGTTCTCTGGTCGTTCTCGGGTTGTTCTCTGGTCGTTCTCTGGTCGTTCTCTGGTCGTTCTCTGGTTGTTCTCTGGTCGTTCTCTGGTTGTTCTCTGGTCGTTCTCTGGTTGTTCTCTGGTCGTTCTCGGGTCGTTCTCTGGTCGTTCTCGGGTCGTTCTCTGGTCGTTCTCGGGTTGTTCTCTGGTCGTTCTCGGGTCGTTCTCGGGTCGTTCTCGGGTCGTTCTCTGGTCGTTCTTGGGTCGTTCTCTGGTTGTTCTCTGGTCGTTCTCGGGTCGTTCTCTGGTTGTTCTCTGGTCGTTCTCTGGTCGTTCTCGGGTTGTTCTCGGGTCGTTCTCTGGTCATTCTTGGGTCGTTCTCTGGTCGTTCTCGGGTTTTTCTCTGGTTGTTCTCGGGTCGTTCTCGGGTCGTTTCCGGGTTTTTCTTGGGTCGTTCTCTGGTCGTTCTCTGGTTTTTCTCTGGTTGTTCTCGGGTTGTTCTCTGGTCGTTCTCTGGTCGTTCTCGGGTCGTTTTCGGTTTGTTCTCGGGTCGTTCTCTGGTCGTTCTCTGGTCGTTCTCTGGTCGTTCTCGGGTTGTTCTCGGGTCGTTCTCGGGTCGTTCTCGGGTCGTTCTCTGGTTGTTCTCGGGTCTTTTTCGGGTCGTTCTCGGTTTGTTCTCGGGTCGTTCTCTGGTCGTTCTCTGGTTGTTTTTCGGTTTGCTCTCCGGTCGTTTCCGGTTTGTTCTCTGGTCGTTCTCTGGTCGTTCTCCGGTCGTTCTCGGTTTGTTCTCGGGTCGTTCTCTGGTCATTCTTTGGTCGTTCTCTGGTCGTTCTTGGGTTGTTTTTCGGTTTGCTCTCCGGTCGTTTTCGGTTTGTTCTCGGGTTGTTCTCTGGTTGTTCTTTGGTCGTTCTCTGGTCGTTTTCTTTTTGTTCTCTGGTCGTTTTTCGGTTTGTTCTCTGGTTGTTCTCGGGTCTTTCTCTGGTCGTTCTCTGGTTGTTTTCGGTTTGTTCTCGGGTCGTTCTCTGGTCGTTCTCGGGTTGTTCTTGGGTCGTTCTCGGGTCGTTCTCTGGTCGTTCTCTGGTCGTTCTTTGGTCGTTCTCTGGTCGTTTTCGGTTTGTTCTCTGGTCGTTCTCGGGTCGTTCTCGGGTCGTTTTTTCGGTTTGTTCTCTGGTTGTTCTCGGTTTGTTCTCGGGTCGTTCTCTGGTCGTTCTCGGGTTGTTCTTGGGTCGTTCTCGGGTCGTTCTCGGGTCGTTCTCTGGTCGTTCTCTGGTCGTTCTTTGGTCGTTCTCTGGTCGTTTTCGGTTTGTTCTCTGGTCGTTCTCTGGTCGTTCTCTGGTCGTTCTCGGGTCGTTTTTTCGGTTTGTTCTCTGGTTGTTCTCGGTTTGTTCTTGGGTCGTTCTCGGGTCGTTCTCGGGTCGTTCTCTGGTCGTTCTCTGGTCGTTCTCGGGTCGTTCTCTGGTCGTTTTCTTTTTGTTCGCTGGTTTTTCTCTGGTCGTTCTCTTGTCGTTCTCGGGTCGTTCTCTGGTCGTTCTCTTGTCGTTCTCCGGTTTGTTCTCTGGTCGTTCTCTTGTCGTTCTCGGGTCGTTCTCTGGTCGTTCTCTTGTCGTTCTCCAGTTTGTTCTCTGGTCGTTCTCGGGTCGTTTCCGGTTTGTTCTCTGGTCGTTCTTTGGTCGTTCTCTGGTTGTTTTCGGTTTGTTCTCGGGTCGTTCTCGGGTCGTTCTCTGGTCGTTCTCGGGTTGTTCTCTGGTCGTTCTCTGGTCGTTCTCGGGTCGTTCTCGGGTCGTTCTCGGGTCGTTCTCGGGTCGTTCTCTGGTCGTTCTCTGGTCGTTCTCTGGTCGTTCTCTGGTCGTTCTCTGGTCGTTCTCTGGTCGTTCTCTGGTCGTTCTCTGGTCGTTCTCTGGTCGTTCTCTGGTTGTTTTTCGGTTTGCTCTCTGGTCGTTCTCTGGTCGTTCTCGGTTTGTTCTCGGTTTGTTCCGGGGTCGTTCTCTGGTCGTTCTCTGGTCGTTCTCTGGTCGTTCTTGGGTCGTTCTTGGGTCGTTCTCGGGTCGTTTTCGGGTCGTTCTCTGGTCGTTCTTGGGTCGTTCTCTGGTCGTTCTCTGGTCGTTCTCTGGTCGTTCTCTGGTCGTTCTTGGGTCGTTTTCGGGTTGTTCTCTGGTCGTTCTCTGGTCGTTCTTGGGTCGTTTTCGGGTTGTTCTCTGGTCGTTCTTGGGTCGTTCTCTGGTCGTTCTTGGGTCGTTCTCGGGTCGTTCTTGGGTCGTTCTCTGGTCGTTCTCTGGTCGTTCTTGGGTCGTTTTCGGGTCGTTCTCTGGTCGTTCTCTGGTTGTTCCGGGGTCGTTCTCTGGTCGTTCTCTTTCGTCACCTGCACTAACGTCCCTCCCCTTGTCTTCCAGAAGAGGGCGCCGCGGCGGAGGAGCTGCTGTGTCGGATCTGCATGGACGCGCCCATCGACTGCGTGTTGCTGGAGTGCGGTCACATGATCACCTGCACCAACTGTGGCAAGCGCATGAGCGAGTGCCCCGTGTGCCGTCAGTACGTGGTCCGCGCCGTGCACGTGTTCCGGTCCTGAGTTCCACTCCCACCTCCCTCACGGACAATAAAGGAATAAACAGGGCAGCGACACGTGTCTGTGACATCATCTGCATTCCCCCCTTAGTGTCCAACCTTTTAGAAGAGACAGGAACTGGAGTTAGTGGAAGAGTATACAAAACTGTAGCAGGCCTCTGGGTCCGGGACAACAGGGGGCGCTGCAAACACAGGTTTTTTTTTTTGTATTATTTTCATTTTAAATTTTTACTTTACCTTTTTTCTTTCATTAAATTTTCTTTTTTTAATAAAGTTGTATCTTTTGTAAATGTTTCTATTTTTATTTTACCTTTCCGGTGCAGAGCTTTTACTCCAGTTCCTGTCTCTGAAGCAGAAAATGAAGCGATAAATCTGTGAATGATAAAAAACGGAACAATGGACCGTCGGGGCCACAGCGCCCTCTGTGGGTCAGAGTCTTGTTCTTGGCACTAACTTTGTGTAAATCTGTTTTTGTGGGAATGCGGTGCCTTTTACTGTGGTTTAGACTTTAGCTCATGTTCCGGCCGTCGATGCCTCGTTGTACATGTTTTTGTGGTGAAACTGAACAGAATTTTTCCAACGACTAAAGAGTTCTAGTTTTTCTGAGATTCAAATCGATAATTTTTATAATAAACATGATTCAGAAATGAGTCTTGCCCTTTTTATTTCCTGTCTGTGATGTAACGCTGCCATCTAGTGGTGGGTCACGATGGCACAGTTTGTCTTTGATAAAGTGAGAGATTATTATGGACTTGAAACCAACTTAATTTCTTAAACCTGAACCGAGCGAATGTTCTCAAGTTTGGCTTTACCCAAATCTAAAAGCTTTATGAAACTAAGCATCAAAATACTGTTGAAAACGCGACTAAAAATCAACAAAAACGTGCCAGAAAAGCAACAAAAAAGTGACAAAAAGAAGCAACAAAAACGCGACTAAAAATCAACAAAAAAGTGACATAAAGAAGCAACAAAAAAGTGACTTGACTTGACAAAAAGATGACAAACATGTTCTAGACCCATCACCTCTACTTTACAAGGGACTTAAGACTAATCAAGATGTTTTTTTTGTAATTCTCAGCCTAATTTATTCTGCTTTGAACCAAAAAAACAAGAATAAATTAGTTTTTTCACTTATGATTAGTTTATTCAAAACTAAACAATATCCAAAATCTTTGTTACCAATGTCACAAAATAAACATTTAAACCTCTACAGTTTTTAGATTTCTCCCTGAAAATGTTTTGGCCGTTTTATCCAAAACGACTTGTTTTTATACGAAAACATGAAGTTTCAATTTGACATCTTTACATGTATTATTTTTCTCTTCACCTGCAGCGTCTGGACTCTTAACCCTTGTCTTACGTTCTCAGGTGAAAACTAAAATATACTTAGTTTACTAACCCTCCTGGAGCCGCCACCTTCACGTGGTGGAGGGTTTGAGCTCCTGGATGGTCCTGGAGCTCTGGTGTCGGGGCTTCGTGCCCCTGTAGGGTCTCCCAGGGTTAGGGTCCTATAGGTGACGGGTCAGAAGCCTCTTATGAGAGACAACAGGCCCGGGTAGAACCATGAGGCCGTCCTTCTGTGGACCCACCACCTGCAGGGGGCGCTATAGGGGCTGGTGCAGCTCCAGCAGCCGCCCCCACGACCCGGAAACAGAAAAGTGGAAGAAAATGGATGGACTTAATATGCTAAAATTCAAAACATTATAGAAATGATGGTAAAATAAACTGTGCTCTTTTGAAACAACTTAGTTTGTGCTTAGTCAATTTAAGATTAATTTAAATAGAATTACAAGTATATTGAACGTGTACTTGATATACTTTTGTGAGCTAAAACTTTACATACACTTATTATACTTACATGATATTTTACTGTTTGTATTTATAATAATATAATAATAATAATAATAATAATAATGCATTGGTTTTATATAGCGCTTTTCTGGACACTCAAAGACGCTTCACATTGCATTATTCATTCACTCCATACTTGGTGGTGGTAAACTACTATTGTAGCCACAGCTGCCCGGGGGTAGACTGACAGAAGCGAGGCAACCAGTCTGCGCCATCGGCCCCTCCGACCACCACTCACTCACTCACTACATTCGCTTCCTGGTGTTACTAAACGGTCTCCCATCCAAGCCCCGCCCAGGCCCTTCAGGCTTCAGGTCTGACGGGACTGGGCAGAGCAAAGGCGGTTTGACCACTTATTTAATTTATGATTGAATAATACTTTTCAATGTAACTTTAAGTATATTCATAATATCTTTGCATTTAACTTATAATGTAAATCTAAATAGATGTTAAATATCCCATACTTGATAAACCTTTGATAATAATAAGTATTTATAAAAAAACACTGGTTTGATAAAACATCAGCTTTAATGTAACAGTTTAACAGTTTCACACTTAGTATGAAAGATCATGTAAACCTGTCCCAGTTTCACAGGACCCAAAACTACATGAGCAGGTTAGTATGTTGTGGCTGATGCAGAGGCAGACTCGGGCCTAAATACACAATCCCAAAGTGAACCTTCCGTTGGAGCGAGCGGCAAGATGGCGGAGCGGGCGGTGGAGCAGTGAGGAGCAGTGAGGAGCGACCCTGAAAAAGTTTGATTTAAGAATAAATGACTCGCAAAACTACTTGAATCTAACATCTAAAGTCAAGAACTATCCAAGAGAACAATAAAACTCGACTCAGCCTTGGAAGTAAAACCACTGAATAGAAGAATGGCTGACGGCGAAGTTAAACTGCTGCTCGTTCACGACTCTGCCGGTCAAGAACCTCTGGAGACCAAGAATGTGTCGCCAGGTAAAGTTCCCGTGCCTCCCAAAAAGCAAAGAGGAAATGAGCCCGCCGTTAGCGCCGAGACGAGCGCCATGCTAGCGCCGAGACGAGCGCCACGCTAGCGCCGAGACGAGCGCCATGCTAGCACCGAGACGAGCGCCATGCTAGCGCCGAGACGAGCGCCATGCTAGCACCGAGACGAGCGCCACGCTAGCGCCGAGACGAGCGTCGAGACGAGCGCCATGCTAGCACCGAGACGAGCGCCACGCTAGCGCCGAGACGAGCGCCATGCTAGCGCCGAGACGAGCGTCGAGACGAGCGCCATGCTAGCTGCGGTTGAAAGTCTGAGGAATTCATTTGAAGAGCTCAGAAGCGTCTGAAGCAAAACACACTCGCCATCGCTAACCTTGTTAGGGCTGGTCTGAAGGAGAAGAATGAAGAGACGGCCGAGGAGATGAAACAACTGAAGTCCAACAGTCTGATCTGATCTGATGGAAGCTGCGCCTTAACGGGCTGAAAGAAGAAAAGGAGGAAGACACACTGGTGTGAGAAGATGGATCTGATCTTGGACTCCGTGCACCGCCTTGGCCGTCCCCGACAGATCATTATGCAGTTTTCACTGTGAACCTACAAGGAGGAACTCTGGCACCAAGGGCCACCCCATCTGCAGAGACATCGGCATCATATTCGCGTAGGACCTCACAGAGGAGGAGAGAGAAGCACGGCTGGCTGTGTGGCCAAAAGTGGAGCCGCTGTAACGTGGAGATGCACTTCTCTGTCGAGCTGCACTGACAGGATCAGCGCATGTGCTCATGTCTTTGTCTCTCATTAAAAAACAGTTATTCACAGCTGCTAAACTTTGTCTTTCATAATATTACGTAACTAAAGAGCAGAGACTCTTTCCTCAGACACTTTTATTACATTTAAACGCTCATGCCTCTGATTATTGACAAAACTTGTACTTTTTTTGTTCTTAAAGCCTGTATTTTCAACAGACAGATTTTTAAAGGCAAATTGTTTTAGCAGCTTCGTCATTTACTAACTACATGTAGAATAAACTGCCTAATTCCACAGTAAAATGTATGAAATCATGTTATTTGCTGAAAAAGCGGAACTCGACGGCTGAATGTGAAAGGACTCGATAGTTCTGCACATGCGCAGCAACGAGAAGTCGTGCAGCTCGACAAGCGTCTGTTTCCATTGTACAGCGGCACAAAAGGCCGGGCAGAAGGTGGTCAGAAGGTGGTCCACAGAGGACGTGACTCCTTCACTGATCCCTGTTTCACAGTTTAAATCGCACTCAGGGTTCTGGTAACACCCGTTTTCTGCTTGTCCTTCCTTGTTATTTGTTATTGTAATTTATCCGTAATCTCGATCAGTGCACGAGGGTTGAGAGACATAACGAACAGGAAGAGTTGTTTCTCGTTCTGTAAAGGGACAAATGCAAATATAAAACTATTACAGGAAACTCACTCCAAGCCTGAGGACAGGACTCTTTGGTCTGAACAATGGAGGGATGGAGCTTATTTTTGTCATGGCACTTCAAGGTCAGCCATGCTAGCGCCGAGACGAGCGCCATGCTAGCGCCGAGACGAGCGCCACGCTAGCGCCGAGACGTGCGCCACGCTAGCTGCGGTTGAAAGTCTGAGGAATTCATTTGAAGAGCTCAAAAGCGTCAGAAGCGAAACACACTCGCCATCGCTAACCTTGTTAGGGCTGGTCTGAAGGAGAAGATAAAGAGACGGCCGAGGAGATTAAACAACTGAAGTCCAACAGTCTGATCTGATCTGATAATAAAAAAGGCTAAATCTGACCAACACTGAGTTTGCATTTTTGGCCCTCGCTCCAAATGAGTTTGAGACCCCTGGTCTAAACAATGGGGAGATGGAGCTTATTTTTGTCGTGGCACTTCAA
Source organism: Gobius niger (assembly GCF_951799975.1). NCBI lineage: Eukaryota > Metazoa > Chordata > Actinopteri > Gobiiformes > Gobiidae > Gobius > Gobius niger. Next base: position 27,034 of record NC_136852.1, on the reverse strand, counting down.
GGTCAGCAGGGGTCGCTGTTAATCATTGGCATTGGCTAATCTTGATTATCGACATAGGCAACTTTAAAATGATCTTAATTAATTTGTTTGGATACAACACTATTAACCAAAACAGATTTCTGCTATAGGAGAAATAGCCCTGGAGACCAGACCATCTGAAGCTAACGTATTCTTGAACAGGGGGGAAAAACCTGGCAGACTTTTGTAATTTAGACAAAAGGAGACAACAAAGAAACACCATAAAATCTTTATTAATAGACAATATAGAGACTACAGATGAAAACTTGATCTCAAAAGAAATATTTAAATTTTACAACAATCTTTACACCTCAAAATTCTCAGAACCAAATTGCACTGCCTTTTTGAACAGTTTTAAAATGTATATTCCCAAAATTTATGATAATTTCAAGCAAACCTGTGATAATATAACAATGAAGGACACGTCTATTCATTAAACAGAAAGCACGAGAGGAGGTGGAGTCGCCTTGTACATAAATTCAGATCTGAAATGTAAAATGGTTAATGACATGACTGTGATAGAAAATAATGAAATTGAAATAATAACTGTGGAAATAATAGCAACAACAACAAAGAATATATTGGTTAGTTGTTTTTATAAACCACCTTTGCTAAATTGGACCCATAAACACACACAACAACCCAAAGCGTAGTTCGAACTAAATGTATTAACAACAATTGTCCCAGTGGCTTGGCTCGGTCCTGGGGGGTTTGGGCTCGAGAACTAAAAGAGATCAAAAAACAGAATCAAAAATAGAACCTGAAAAACGATCATAGAAATTCAAGCCATCACTGAGCTGAAGAACCGCAACATAGACGGAACAATCCCAGGACGAGTGGAGGCGAGTCTGAGGTCTTTGTGCCCGCTCGGAGTCCACGCCCCACCAGGACCAAGCCTAAAAACAAAAGAGCCACAAGAGGGAGACAAAAACATGCATCCATGGCCAAAACAAAACACCACCGGAGTCTTGTGTGGAATTTTTCACTGAAACAATAACCGAAATATTTGAGAAGGCAAATGATGAGAAGCAAATAATATGTGGAGATTTTATTGTCTATTTAGAAACTGTAAATGAACAGAAAACAACTGAATTCTTAAACTCAATGAACAAAACCAACCAGAATCACATCTCAAAGTGCCTCTGAAACTGTTATGAGAGGGATATTGATGACAGACATTAATGATCATCTACCCATTTTCTCAGTATTTAGATACAATCAAAAAATAAAGCAAAATATTACTACAAAGGCAGTAGAAATAGATCATTAAAAGCCCTACAGGCACTAAATGATGACCTTCAAAAGCAGAAGTGGGAAACAGTTTATGTAAATGATGTCAACGAAGCATAGAATTCTTTCACAGAAATTGTAATAAAGTTGTGTAACAAAAAATGTAAAATCAAATATTACAACAAAAAAAGGAAGATAAACCATGGATCACAAGAGGGATTAAAAATGCTTGTAAAAAGAAGAACCATCTCGAACAAAAGAAGCAGAAAACCGATACAAGAAGTACAAAAATAAATGACTGTGGATCATCAGGAAAAGGAAAAAGGGAAACTACAGTGAAAAACTAAAGGAGAACAAAAATAACATCAAGGCTACATGGGGTATATTTAACAGCATACACAAATTACTTAATATCCGAGGAGAAAAAAATGACAAACGAGTTCTGTAAATATTTTGCAAATGTAGGATCTACAATTGCAGAAAAAATACCCCAAATAATACACAAAACAGAAAATACAATCATAGATAAAGTAAACAGTATATTTATTGACCATGTGGAAATAGATGAAATAAGAAAAATTGTAAAAAACTGTGGAAACAAGAAATCAACTGACTGTGAAGGTTTAGACATGATGATCATAAAAACATGATTGAATCTATTATTGAGCCGTTCACTTATATCTGTCTTTAACCACAGGAACTTTTCCTGAGAAAATGAAAAATTGTACCTATACAAAAGCGGAGACAAGCGTGACTTTTCAAACTACAGACCAGTGTCTTTATTGCCACAATTTTCAAAAATTTTAGAAAAAGTGTTTGCAGCAAGAATGCACAAATTCATAAAAACAGAGAATATTCTAATCAATGGTCAGTATGGATTCAGGAAAAATCACTCCACAGCAACGGCTATAATGGAATTAACTGAAAGAATAGCAAGAGAAATAAACAGCAAAAACTATTGTGTATTTTCTTTGACTTACAAAAGGAATATGGAATCAGAGGAATCGCTCATAAATGGATCACAAGTTACTTAGAAAATAGAAAGCAATATGTACAGATAAATGATACAGCATCAGACCTGCGGGTTCCCCAAGGCTCGATACTTGGGCCATTACTGTTCATATTATACATGAATGACTTTGTAAAAGCATCGGACAAACTGCAGTATTTTATTTGCCGATGATACATTATTTTACTCAGGGAAAGATATACAGGAGATAGCAGAAGTAGTAAGTGAAGAACTCAAAAAAATAAAATATTGGTTTGATCTAAATAAAGTGTCTCTCAATGTTAAAAAAAACAAACTTTATAATATTCAATGACAAAAGAAAGACAGTTGATGTATCAATAGAAATTGAAGGTGTGGAAATTCAAAGGGTTTAAGAAACAACATTTTTAGGAGTCGTCATTGATGAAGACCTCAAGTGGACGTCACATATAAACTACACAAGAGGAAGAATAGCCAAATCCATTGCGGTGTTACATAAAGTCAAATACTCTCTAAATCAATCTGCTTTACTCACTTTATACACAATGATTATACCATATTTAACTTACTGTGTGGAAATTTGGGGCTCAACCTGTAAAACCTATATATATAAACTTATAAACAGCCGCTGTTCATTCTACAAAAACAGGCTCTGAAAACAATACATAATGTTAGATATAGAGATCCATCGAATCCACTCTTTATTAAATGTAATTTACTAACATTTGAGGATATTGTCGACTATAATATCCTACAGGTTTTGTCTGAAGCAAATAGAAAAATATTGCCAGTGAACATGTTTGAAATGTTTGAGAAAAGAGAAAGTCAGTATAATCTGAAAGGAACGTCTTTAACAAACCCAGGTTCGATTCTAAAGCGATGGAACGAACTGTTACAGTGACAGGAACCAGTTTATGGAATAAACTCCAGAAAGAAGTGAAACAGTCAGAAACTCTCCTGGAGTTTAAAAAACACATAAAAGCCACAATGTTAAAAAAGTATGAAGTACTTGGACATGAATAATGTGGGATATTTGATTTGAGCAAACATGAATACGACGGTTTGTTTCTTATTGACCTTTTGTAAACATTAAAGAACACAAAGGTTCTGTATTTTATATATTGAATAAAAAACTGAATATAGAATACAAAAAACACCTGTTAATACTGTAAATATATATATACAGCGCCTCTCGAAAGTATTCACACACCTTGAACTTTTGCACATTTTGTCATGTTTACAGCCCTAAACATAAAGATTTTATTTAGATTTTTTTACTGAACGTTCACACACAAGTAACAGACAACTGTGATAGTGACAGTGATCACGTGACACTGTTGACCAATCAGGAGACGCGCACATGTTTCCCGCGCTCACAAACAGAGGCCTGTATGTTCTGATCTGGAAAAATGGCCCACATTACCCGTAAATAAATACTTAGGGACTCACAGCTGTCCCATGTTCTTTAGCAGGTCATAGTTGCAGAAGAGGAGATTTAGTTTGTCACAAAGTTACTGACTGTAAACAGTTCATCAGGACCTCTAATGTCGGCCGACAGTTCCACATTAATGTTTAACTGAATAAACAGTTATTAACACAAGTGCATCTTCTTGAACATGAATTATTTTCATCTCCAATTATCATAGTAGAAAGTTCTCATTGGTTGTGATGCATTTTGGAAACAGGAGATGAGCCCCTGGTCTAACGCACCACCTGACCTGAGAAACTCGTTCTCAAAGACTTACTTTTAGTCATTATTTGGGCAGCAACATATTCTGAATGGCTTCGGCAGAATTCAAGTGAGACATTTTAATCTAGATTAAAAATTAATCTATGCCCACCTCTAAAAAATCCACACACACGTCCTCCAAACAAACACAACACACCACAACACTGCGTCGGACTCAATAACGAGCCGCGTTTCTAAGTTTGTCTCCTGTTCACGGCTCGGGCTCCTGAGACCCGCCTCGGGCCCCAAGCAGCAGCTCGGGCTCCTGAGACCCGCCTCGGGCCCCAAGCAGCGGCTCGGGCTCCTGAGACCCGCCTCGGGCCCCAAGCAGCAGCTCGGGCTCCTGAGACCCGCCTCGGGCCCCAAGCAGCAGCTGCAGGACTCAGGGTCACGCTGCTCGTCTAAGTATAACCGTCGTTAATTTAATCGTCCTCTGTTTCCCGGCGCTTCTCTGCGTCAACAATGGTAGGGAAGGGTTTGAACTGAAGGGTTTGAACAGAAAGGTCTGAACTGAAGGGTCTGGACAGAAGGGTCTGGACAGAAGGGTCTGGACAGAAGGGTCTGGAAAGAAGGGTCTGGACAGAAGGGTTTGAACAGAAGGGTCTGGACAGAAGGGTTTGAACAGAAGGGTTTGAACAGAAGGGTTTGAACAGAAGGGTTTGAACAGAAGGGTCTGGAAAGAAGGGTCTGGACAGAAGGGTTTGAACTGAAGGGTTTGAACAGAAGGGTTTGAACAGAAGGGTTTGAACTGAAGGGTCTGAACAGAAGGGTCTGAACTGAAGGGTCTGGACTGAAAGGTCTGGACAGAAGGGTCTGGACAGAAGGGTCTGAACTGAAGGGTTTGAACTGAAGGGTCTGGAAAGAAGGGTCTGGACAGAAGGGTTTGAACTGAAGGGTTTGAACAGAAGGGTTTGAACAGAAGGGTTTGAACAGAAGGGTTTGAACTGAAGGGTCTGGACAGAAGGGTCTGAACTGAAGGGTCTGGACTGAAAGGTCTGGACAGAAGGGTCTGGACAGAAGGGTTTGAACAGAAGGGTCTGGACTGAAAGGTCTGGACAGAAGGGTCTGGACAGAAGGGTTTGAACAGAAGGGTCTGGACTGAAAGGTCTGGACAGAAGGGTCTGGACAGAAGGGTCTGGACAGAAGGGTCTGGACAGAAGGGTCTGGACAGAAGGGTCTGGACAGAAGGCTTTGAACAGAAAGGTCTGGACAGAAGGGTCTGGACAGAAGGGTCTGGACAGAAGGGTTTGAACTGAAGGGTCTGGACAGAAGGGTCTGGACTAAAGGGTCTGGACTGAAAGGTCTTGACAGAAGGGTTTGAACTGAAGGGTCTGGACAGAAGGGTTTGAACAGAAAGGTCTGGACTAAAGGGTCTGAACTGAAGGGTTTGAACTGAAGGGTTTGAACTGAAGGGTCTGGACAGAAGGGTTTGAACAGAAAGGTCTGGACAGAAGGGTCTGGACTGAAGGGTCTGAACTGAAGGGTCTGGAAAGAAGGGTCTGGACTGAAGGGTCTGAACTGAAGGGTCTGGACAGAAGGGTCTGGACTGAAGGGTCTGAACTGAAGGGTCTGGAGAGAAGGGTTTGAACAGAAAGGTCTGAACTGAAGGGTCTGGAAAGAAGGGTCTGGACTGAAGGGTCTGAACTGAAGGGTCTGGACAGAAGGGTCTGGACTAAAGGGTCTGGACTGAAGGGTCTGAACTGAAGGGTCTGGACTGAAGGGTTTGAACAGAAGGGTCTGGACAGAAGGGTCTGAACTGAAGGGTCTGGACAGAAGGGTCTGGACAGAAGGGTTTGAACAGAAGGGTTTGAACAGAAGGGTTTGAACTGAAGGGTCTGGACAGAAGGGTCTGGACAGAAGGGTTTGAACAGAAGGGTTTGAACAGAAGGGTCTGAACTGAAGGGTCTGGACTAAAGGGTCTGGACTAAAGGGTCTGAACTGAAGGGTCTGGACTGAAGGGTCTGAACTGAAGGGTCTGGACTGAAGGGTCTGGACAGAAGGGTTTGAACTGAAGGGTCTGGACAGAAGGGTCTGGACAGAAGGGTTTGAACTGAAGGGTCTGGACAGAAGGGTCTGGACTGAAGGGTCTGGACAGAAGGGTCTGGACAGAAGGGTCTGGACAGAAGGGTCTGGACAGAAGGGTCTGGACAGAAGGGTCTGGACAGAAGGGTTTGAACTGAAGGGTCTGGACAGAAGGGTCTGGACTGAAGGGTCTTGACAGGAGAAGGGTCCCCGTGCCAGCTGCCTGGGATTTGGGAAGGGAACAGGTACGAGCACCCAAAAGGCCAGACTTTAAGTCTGTAAGTCCTTTTGATCCCATGATCTCTCGCTCGGTCACGTGTCACGTGTCATTTGTCACGTGTCATGTGTGGCGTGTCACGTGTGGCGTGTACGAGTGTTCCCAAAGGTTTCTGCTTTTGTTTGGGGGCGGAGGCACTGTTGTGTTGGTTTGCTTTGTTGATGCATCTTTGGAGATCAGTTTATAAACGTGTGAGCGAATGAACCAGGGTTAGGGTTAGTACTGAAGGCCCTGAGTGAGACTCTGTCATTATTACCACTGTTTCTATAGTTTATTACCAATGTTTCTTTAGTTTATTACCAGTGTTTCTTTAGTTTATTACCAGTGTTTCTTTAGTTTATTACCAGTGTTTCTTTAGTTTATTACCAGTGTTTCTTTAGTTTATTACCAGTGTTTCTTTAGTTTATTACCAGTGTTTCTTTAGTTTATTACCAGTGTTTCTACTGGTAATAAACAGTATGTGCGGCTGCGCAGCTGTGAGTCTGAGGTGGTCGTCTGCAGCACCGGGGCCCCTCAGGGCACCGTCCTCTCACCGTTTCTCTTCACCATCTACACATCGGACTTCACATACAACACGGACAGTTGTATCTCCAGAAGTTCTCCCACGACTCCGCCATCGTGGGCTGTGTGTCTAAGGGGAACGACCTGGAGAACCGGTCAGTCATCCTAGACTTTGTGGACTGGTGTGAGCGCAACCACCTGTGCTTGAACATCAGGAAGACGAAGGAGATGGTGATGGACTTCACGAGGAAGCCACTACCGCACACACCGCTGAACATCCAGGGGGAGGACATGGAGGAGGTGGACAGTTTCAAGTACCTGGGTGTTCACCTCAACAATAAACTGGACTGGTCCCACAACACCAACTCCCTGTTGTTAGGATCTGGTTCTTTTGTATCACGCGAGAAAAAAAGTCATTTTTCTTTTGCCTTTCATCAGTGTATGTCAAAATTTAAATAGGGAAGTACCAAACCTTAAGAGCGAGGCCACTCAAATATAGGGAAATAACACGCTAGAGCGTGGCAGAAATTTAGAAAAGGTTTTATGCTTACCTTGTTCTATGGCGCCTTTCCCCTTTGAGTGGTCACGTGCTCAGGCTGCGGCTCCCAACAAGTACAATAAATATTTAAAAAATAAAATACTCGCGAAGATATCCGGGTCACGGCACCAATTGTTAGGATCTGGTTCTTTTGTATCACGAGAGAACAGTTTTGGATATAGCCAAAGCAGACACTGGAGATAGAAGTCGTCTCAAAGATAAGGCTTTTATTGCCGTTGTTCCTAGTTACAAAGTTGTAAAACCAGCTGGTGACTTCAGAGAAAGAGAAGAAGTGAAGTCCAGAACTCCGTTGACCGTCCCCTTTTATCCTAGTCTTGCACTTCTCTACGCAGAGAGGGTGAGGCCTATCAGTGAGTCAGTTGTTTGTGTCTATGTGTTTGTATATTATCTGTTACTTTGCGTTATGTTCAGAATGATTATGGTGTGGACCATTTGTCTATCAGCTCATCTCAGTGACATGGTCTTCTTGTTGTGTAGCGTGTGAGCAAAGCATGAGTCAGAGGTTTGTTCAGATTTTGTTATAATCCTTACACTGTACAAGAAGGGCCAAAGTCGCCTCCACCTTCTGAGGAGACTGAGGTCGTTCTGAGGAGACTGAGGTCCTTCAGAGGAGACTGAGGTCCTTCTGAGGAGACTGAGGTCCTTCTGAGGAGACTGAGGTCCTTCAGAGTGAGCAGGCCTCTGCTCAGGACTTTTCATGACTCTGTGGTGGCCTCTGCTCTCCACTACGCTGCCGTGTGCTGGGCCCCGGGCCGCACAGAGCGGGACAAGAACAGTCTGAACAAGCTGGTCAGGAGGGCCAGCTCCGTCCTGGGCTGCCCCCTGGAGGACAGGAGGGTGTTAGCCAAGCTCACCTCCATCATGGACAACACCTCCCACCCACTGCACGGGACTGTAGAAGAGCTGAGCAGCTCTCTCAGTGCAGGACGGAGCAGGTCCTTCATCCCCACTGCTGTCAGACTGTGCAATAAGACTGTGAAGGAACGCCGACTGTAACAAGTGAATTTCTCCTTTGTGAGATCAATAAAGGTTTATCTTATCTTAGTTTATTACCAGTTTTTCTTTAGTTTATTACCAGTGTTTCTTTAGTTTATTACCAGTGTTTCTTTAGTTTATTACCAGTGTTTCTTTAGTTTATTACCAGTGTTTCTTTAGTTTATTACCAGTGTTTCTTTAGTTTATTACCAGTGTTTCTTTAGTTTATTACCAGTGTTTCTTTAGTTTATTACCAGTGTTTCTTTAGTTTATTACCAGTGTTTCTTTAGTTTATTGCCATTTGTTTCTTCAGTTTATTGCCATTGTTTCTTCAGTTTATTACCAGTGTTTCTTTAGTTTATTACCAGTGTTTCTATAGTTTATTACCAGTGTTTCTTTAGTTTATTACCAGTGTTTCTTTAGTTTATTACCACTGTTTCTTTAGTTTATTACCAGTGTTTCTTTAGTTTATTACCAGTGTTTCTTTAGTTTATTGCCATTTGTTTCTTCAGTTTATTGCCATTGTTTCTTCAGTTTATTACCAGTGTTTCTTTAGTTTATTACCAGTGTTTCTTTAGTTTATTACCAGTGTTTCTTTAGTTTATTGCCATTTGTTTCTTCAGTTTATTGCCAGTGTTTCTATAGTTTATTACCAGTGTTTCTTTAGTTTATTACCAGTGTTTCTTTAGTTTATTACCACTGTTTCTTTAGTTTATTACCAGTGTTTCTATAGTTTATTACCACTGTTTCTTTAGTTTATTACCAGTGTTTCTATAGTTTATTACCAGTTTTTCTTTAGTTTATTACCACTGTTTCTTTAGTTTATTACCACTGTTTCTTTAGTTTATTACCACTGTTTCTTTAGTTTATTACCACTGTTTCTTTAGTTTATTACCAGTTTTTCTTCAGTTTATTACCAGTGTTTCTTCAGTTTATTACCAGTGTTTCTTTAGTTTATTACCACTGTTTCTTTAGTTTATTGCCATTTGTTTCTTCAGTTTATTACCAGTGTTTCTATAGTTTATTACCACTGTTTCTTTAGTTTATTACCAGTTTTTCTTCAGTTTATTGCCAGTGTTTCTTTAGTTTATTACCACTGTTTCTTTAGTTTATTACCACTGTTTCTTTAGTTTATTACCAGTTTTTCTTCAGTTTATTGCCAGTGTTTCTTTAGTTTATTAAAAGTGTTTCTTTTCCGTTTGTTATGAGTGTTTTTTACGTTCATTGCGCGTTCCCGAAGGTTTACTTTGGGGCTGAGGTGTAAATATATCCGTTAAACTATATATGATGATGATGATGATGATGATGATGATGATGATGATGATGATGATGATGATGATGATGATGATGACGATGATGATGATGATGATGATGATGACAGGACCCTCTGTGTGAAAAGAGCAAATGATCAACTGATGAATCTTTTTCTACATCACGTGTTTGGTCCACGGCTCAGCTCTGTGCGTGTGCGTGTTTGTGTGTGTGTGTTTGCGTGTGTGTTTGCGTGCGTGCGTGTGTGTATGTATGTGTGTGTGTTTGCGTGTGTGTGTGTGCGTGTGTGCGTGTGTGTGTATGAGGGCCGCCTGTTTCCATGGCAACCGCATCCCTCCTCCCTCCTCCCTCCTCCTTCCTTCCTGTCTCCTCATTTGTCTCCTGCACTCGTCTCCTGACTCCTCGCTCTGAGACCTGCTCTGCTCCTCGTCCGCTCGCACGGACCATCCCAGACCGAGGTCCAGACCCGGTCCAGACCCGGCCCAGTCTCCGGTCCAGTCCAGGTCCAGACCCGGCCCAGACCCGGCCCAGTCTCCGGTCCAGTCCAGGTCCAGACCCGGCCCAGTCTCCGGTCCAGTCCAGGTCCAGACCCGGCCCAGTCTTCGGTCCAGTCCAGGTCCAGACCCGGCCCAGTCTTCGGTCCAGTCCAGGTCCAGCCCCTGGTTCCCGTCTTGGACTCGTGGTCAGCGATGGACAAAGGCACGAGGTGCGTCTCCGTTTCAGAAACATGGCCGCTGGGGTTTAGATCGAAGACTTGGAATGCTCTAAATGCACTGTTGCCATGGAGATCGGCCATGTTTCTGCTGTCAGACGACATCGGGCGACGACAGAATCCAAACAGACTCTTCACGATCTGATGTCAGTCTGTGGTCAGTGTCGACTCGCAGCAGAAACATGGCAGATCGCCATGGCAACGGTGAATTAAAAACATTCTGTCGGTCACAGTACTGCGCAGGAAACAAGTACTGCTTACCAAGTAGTATCAGTACTGCAGTCAGGAGGCTGCTGCAGTAGTAGTAGTAGTAGTAATTGTCATTCTGCTCTAAATTATGTAATTCAATTACTTTGAGTTTCAAACATGATTTGACTTACAGTGGGTCAAAAAAGTGTTTGGTTCGCAGATTCTTACTGGGTTTCGGACAAATACTTTTTTGGCCGCTGTATTTTTACATAAAATGCGAGTTGTTTTTGGAGCTCGTGGTTTGTGTAATTCCAGGTCTTTAAAAGGTCTTTCATTTCTCAAACTGTGAATCCTGTGAATCCTGTGAATCCTGTGAATCCTCGATGTCGTGATTATCTTTGCTCTTTCTGGGGTTGTTGAAAGTGCAATAGAAATAAACTTTGATTGATTCACTGTATTTATTGTGCTGTTTGTAGCAGTAGTAGTAGTAGTAGTAGTAGTAGTAGTAGTAGGAGTAGCAGTAGCAGTAGTAGTAGTAGTAGTAGGAGTAGTAGCAGTAGCAGTAGCAGTAGCAGTAGTAGTAGCAGTAGCAGTAGCAGTAGCAGTAGCAGTAGCAGTAGTAGCAGTAGTAGTAGTAGTAGCAACAGTAGTAGTAATAGTAGTAGTAGTAGTAGTAGTAGTACTAGTAGTAGTAGTAGTAGTAGTAGTAGTAGTGTCTCTCACGTGGCTCAGACTGAAGGGAGTTTCCTCAGATCAATGTCCGGAAACAGACCCTGCAGCTGCTCAGGCGGAAAAAACAAATAGAATCAGCTCTAACAGAGAGACATCATGTGTATACCCTCTAATACAGAGTGACATCATGTGTATACCCTCTAATACAGAGACATCATGTGTATACCCTCTAATACAGAGTGACATCATGTGTATACCCTCTAATACAGAGTGACATCATGTGTATACCCTCTAATACAGAGACATCATGTGTATACCCTCTAATACAGAGACATCATGTGTATACCCTCTAATACAGAGTGACATCATGTGTATACCCTCTAATACAGAGACATCATGTGTATACCCTCTAATACAGAGTGACATCATGTGCATACCCTCTAATACAGAGTGACATCATGTGTATACCCTCTAATACAGAGTGACATCATGTGTATACCCTCTAATACAGAGTGACATCATGTGTATACCCTCTAATACAGAGACATCATGTGTATACCCTCTAATACAGAGTGACATCATGTGTATACCCTCTAATACAGAGACATCATGTGTATACCCTCTAATACAGAGTGACATCATGTGTATACCCTCTAATACAGAGTGACATCATGTGTATACCCTCTAATACAGAGACATCATGTGTATACCCTCTAATACAGAGACATCATGTGTATACCCTCTAATACAGAGTGACATCATGTGTATACCCTCTAATACAGAGACATCATGTGTATACCCTCTAATACAGAGTGACATCATGTGTATACCCTCTAATACAGAGTGACATCATGTGTATACCCTCTAATACAGAGTGACATCATGTGTATACCCTCTAATACAGAGAGACATCATGTGCATACCCTCTAATACAGAGTGACATCATGTGTATACCCTCTAATACAGAGAGACATCATGTGTATACCCTCTAATACAGAGTGACATCATGTGCATACCCTCTAATACAGAGTGACATCATGTGTATACCCTCTAATACAGAGTGACATCATGTGTATACCCTCTAATACAGAGACATCATGTGTATACCCTCTAATACAGAGACATCATGTGTATACCCTCTAATACAGAGTGACATCATGTGTATACCCTCTAATACAGAGTGACATCATGTGCATACCCTCTAATACAGAGACATCATGTGTATACCCTCTAATACAGAGTGACATCATGTGTATACCCTCTAATACAGAGAGACATCATGTGTATACCCTCTAATACAGAGACATCATGTGCATACCCTCTAATACAGAGTGACATCATGTGCATACCCTCTAATACAGAGAGACATCATGTGTATACCCTCTAATACAGAGTGACATCATGTGTATACCCTCTAATACAGAGAGACATCATGTGTATACCCTCTAATACAGAGTGACATCATGTGTATACCCTCTAATACAGAGACATCATGTGCATACCCTCTAATACAGAGTGACATCATGTGCATACCCTCTAATACAGAGAGACATCATGTGTATACCCTCTAATACAGAGTGACATCATGTGTATACCCTCTAATACAGAGAGACATCATGTGTATACCCTCTAATACAGAGTGACATCATGTGTATACCCTCTAATACAGAGTAACATCATGTGTATACCCTCTAATACAGAGTGACATCATGTGTATACCCTCTAATACAGAGTGACATCATGTGCATACCCTCTAATACAGAGTGACATCATGTGTATACCCTCTAATACAGAGACATCATGTGCATACCCTCTAATACAGAGTGACATCATGTGCATACCCTCTAATACAGAGAGACATCATGTGTATACCCTCTAATACAGAGTGACATCATGTGTATACCCTCTAATACAGAGAGACATCATGTGTATACCCTCTAATACAGAGTGACATCATGTGTATACCCTCTAATACAGAGTAACATCATGTGTATACCCTCTAATACAGAGTGACATCATGTGTATACCCTCTAATACAGAGTGACATCATGTGCATACCCTCTAATACAGAGTGACATCATGTGTATACCCTCTAATACAGAGTGACATCATGTGTATACCCTCTAATACAGAGTGACATCATGTGCATACCCTCTAATACAGAGTGACATCATGTGTATACCCTCTAATACAGAGACATCATGTGCATACCCTCTAATACAGAGTGACATCATGTGTATACCCTCTAATACAGAGAGACATCATGTGTATACCCTCTAATACAGAGTGACATCATGTGCATACCCTCTAATACAGAGTGACATCATGTGTATACCCTCTAATACAGAGACATCATGTGCATACCCTCTAATACAGAGACATCATGTGTATACCCTCTAATACAGAGACATCATGTGTATACCCTCTAATACAGAGAGACATCATGTGTATACCCTCTAATACAGAGTGACATCATGTGCATACCCTCTAATACAGAGTGACATCATGTGTATACCCTCTAATACAGAGACATCATGTGCATACCCTCTAATACAGAGACATCATGTGTATACCCTCTAATACAGAGACATCATGTGTATACCCTCTAATACAGAGACATCATGTGCATACCCTCTAATACAGAGAGACATCATGTGCATACCCTCTAATACAGAGACATCATGTGTATACCCTCTAATACAGAGAGACATCATGTGTATACCCTCTAATACAGAGTGACATCATGTGCATACCCTCTAATACAGAGTGACATCATGTGTATACCCTCTAATACAGAGAGACATCATGTGCATACCCTCTAATACAGAGAGACATCATGTGTATACCCTCTAATACAGAGTGACATCATGTGCATACCCTCTAATACAGAGACATCATGTGTATACCCTCTAATACAGAGAGACATCATGTGTATACCCTCTAATACAGAGAGACATCATGTGTATACCCTCTAATACAGAGTGACATCATGTGTATACCCTCTAATACAGAGACATCATGTGTATACCCTCTAATACAGAGAGACATCATGTGTATACCCTCTAATACAGAGTGACATCATGTGTATACCCTCTAATACAGAGACATCATGTGTATACCCTCTAATACAGAGTGACATCATGTGCATACCCTCTAATACAGAGTGACATCATGTGTATACCCTCTAATACAGAGTGACATCATGTGTATACCCTCTAATACAGAGTGACATCATGTGTATACCCTCTAATACAGAGTGACATCATGTGTATACCTTCTAATACAGAGAGACATCATGTGTATACCCTCTAATACAGAGACATCATGTGTATACCCTCTAATACAGAGACATCATGTGTATACCCTCTAATACAGAGACATCATGTGTATACCCTCTAATACAGAGACATCATGTGTATACCCTCTAATACAGAGTGACATCATGTGTATACCCTCTAATACAGAGACATCATGTGCATACCCTCTAATACAGAGTGACATCATGTGTATACCCCTCTAATACAGAGTGACATCATGTGTATACCCTCTAATACAGAGTGACATCATGTGTATACCCTCTAATACAGAGTGACATCATGTGCATACCCTCTAATACAGAGTGACATCATGTGTATACCCTCTAATACAGAGTGACATCATGTGCATACCCTCTAATACAGAGACATCATGTGTATACCCTCTAATACAGAGTGACATCATGTGCATACCCTCTAATACAGAGACATCATGTGTATACCCTCTAATACAGAGAGACATCATGTGTATACCCTCTAATACAGAGTGACATCATGTGTATACCCTCTAATACAGAGACATCATGTGTATACCCTCTAATACAGAGTGACATCATGTGTATACCCTCTAATACAGAGTGACATCATGTGTATACCCTCTAATACAGAGTGACATCATGTGTATACCCTCTAATACAGAGTGACATCATGTGTATACCCTCTAATACAGAGTGACATCATGTGCATACCCTCTAATACAGAGTGACATCATGTGTATACCCTCTAATACAGAGTGACATCATGTGTATACCCTCTAATACAGAGTGACATCATGTGCATACCCTCTAATACAGAGTGACATCATGTGTATACCCTCTAATACAGTGACATCATGTGTATACCCTCTAATACAGAGAGACATCATGTGTATACCCTCTAATACAGTGAGACATCATGTGTATACCCTCTAATACAGAGTGACATCATGTGTATACCCTCTAATACAGAGTGACATCATGTGTATACCCTCTAATACAGAGAGACATCATGTGTATACCCCTCTAATACAGAGTGACATCATGTGTATACCCTCTAATACAGAGTGACATCATGTGTATACCCTCTAATACAGAGTGACATCATGTGATACCCTCTAATACAGAGTGACATCATGGTGTATACCCTCTAATACAGAGTGACATCATGTGTATACCCTCTAATACAGAGTGACATCATGTGTATACCCTCTAATACAGAGTGACATCATGTGTATACCCTCTAATACAGAGTGACATCATGTGTATACCCTCTAATACAGAGTGACATCATGTGTATACCCTCTAATACAGAGTGACATCATGTGTATACCCTCTAATACAGAGTGACATCATGTGTATACCCTCTAATACAGAGTGACATCATGTGTATACCCTCTAATACAGAGGACATCATGTGTATACCCTCTAATACAGAGTGACATCATGTGTATACCCTCTAATACAGAGTGACATCATGTGTATACCCTCTAATACAGAGTGACATCATGTGTATACCCTCTAATACAGAGGACATCATGTGTATACCCTCTAATACAGAGTGACATCATGTGTATACCCTCTAATACAGAGTGACATCATGTGTATACCCTCTAATACAGAGTGACATCATGTGTATACCCTCTAATACAGAGTGACATCATGTGTATACCCTCTAATACAGAGTGACATCATGTGTATACCCTCTAATACAGAGTGACATCATGTGTATACCCTCTAATACAGAGTGACATCATGTGTATACCCTCTAATACAGAGTGACATCATGTGTATACCCTCTAATACAGAGTGACATCATGTGTATACCCTCTAATACAGAGTGACATCATGTGTATACCTCTAATACAGAGACATCATGTGCATACCCTCTAATACAGAGTGACATCATGTGTATACCCTCTAATACAGAGAGACATCATGTGCATACCCTCTAATACAGAGGACATCATGTGTATACCCTCTAATACAGAGTGACATCATGTGTATACCCTCTAATACAGAGTGACATCATGTGCATACCCTCTAATACAGAGTGACATCATGTGTATACCCTCTAATACAGAGTGACATCATGTGTATACCCTCTAATACAGAGTGACATCATGTGCATACCCTCTAATACAGAGTGACATCATGTGTATACCCTCTAATACAGAGTGACATCATGTGTATACCCTCTAATACAGAGTGACATCATGTGTATACCCTCTAATACAGAGTGACATCATGTGTATACCCTCTAATACAGAGTGACATCATGTGTATACCCTCTAATACAGAGAGACATCATGTGTATACCCTCTAATACAGAGAGACATCATGTGTATACCCTCTAATACAGAGAGACATCATGTGCATACCCTCTAATACAGAGAGACATCATGTGTATACCCTCTAATACAGAGAACATCATGTGTATACCCTCTAATACAGAGTGACATCATGTGCATACCCTCTAATACAGAGAGACATCATGTGCATACCCTCTAATACAGAGTGACATCATGTGTCATACCCTCTAATACAGAGTGACATCATGTGTATACCCTCTAATACAGAGTGACATCATGTGCATACCCTCTAATACAGAGTGACATCATGTGCATACCCTCTAATACAGAGTGACATCATGTGTATACCCTCTAATACAGAGAGACATCATGTGTATACCCTCTAATACAGAGTGACATCATGTGTATACCCTCTAATACAGAGTGACATCATGTGTATACCCTCTAATACAGAGACATCATGTGTATACCCTCTAATACAGAGAGACATCATGTGCATACCCTCTAATACAGAGTGACATCATGTGTATACCCTCTAATACAGAGAGACATCATGTGTATACCCTCTAATACAGAGTGACATCATGTGCATACCCTCTAATACAGAGTGACATCATGTGTATACCCTCTAATACAGAGTGACATCATGTGTATACCCTCTATACAGAGTGACATCATGTGCATACCCTCTAATACAGAGTGACATCATGTGTATACCCTCTAATACAGAGTGACATCATGTGTATACCCTCTAATACAGAGTGACATCATGTGCATACCCTCTAAACAGAGTGACATCATGTGTATACCCTCTAATACAGAGTGACATCATGTGCATACCCTCTAATACAGAGACATCATGTGTATACCCTCTAATACAGAGTGACATCATGTGTATACCCTCTAATACAGAGTGACATCATGTGCATACCCTCTAATACAGAGTAACATCATGTGTATACCCTCTAATACAGAGACATCATGTGCATACCCTCTAATACAGAGTGACATCATGTGTATACCCTCTAATACAGAGTAACATCATGTGTATACCCTCTAATACAGAGACATCATGTGCATACCCTCTAATACAGAGTGACATCATGTGTATACCCTCTAATACAGAGAGACATCATGTGCATACCCTCTAATACAGAGGACATCATGTGTATACTCTCTAATACAGAGTGACATCATGTGTATACCCTCTAATACAGAGACATCATGTGCATACCCTCTAATACAGAGGACATCATGTGTATACCCTCTAATACAGAGTGACATCATGTGTATACCCTCTAATACAGAGACATCATGTGCATACCCTCTAATACAGAGTGACATCATGTGTATACCCTCTAATACAGAGTGACATCATGTGTATACCCTCTAATACAGAGAGACATCATGTGTATACCCTCTAATACAGAGACATCATGTGTATACCCTCTAATACAGAGACATCATGTGTATACCCTCTAATACAGAGACATCATGTGTATACCCTCTAATACAGAGTGACATCATGTGTATACCTCTAATACAGAGACATCATGTGTATACCCTCTAATACAGAGACATCATGTGTATACCCTCTAATACAGAGTGACATCATGTGTATACCCTCTAATACAGAGTGACATCATGTGTATACCCTCTAATACAGAGACATCATGTGTATACCCTCTAATACAGAGACATCATGTGTATACCCTCTAATACAGAGTGACATCATGTGTATACCCTCTAATACAGAGTGACATCATGTGTATACCCTCTAATACAGAGAGACATCATGTGCATACCCTCTAATACAGAGTGACATCATGTGTATACCCTCTAATACAGAGACATCATGTGTATACCCTCTAATACAGAGTGACATCATGTGTATACCCTCTAATACAGAGTGACATCATGTGCATACCCTCTAATACAGAGTGACATCATGTGTATACCCTCTAATACAGAGTGACATCATGTGTATTACCCTCTAATACAGAGTGACATCATGTGTATACCCTCTAATACAGAGTGACATCATGTGTATACCCTCTAATACAGAGTGACATCATGTGTATACCCTCTAATACAGAGTGACATCATGTGCATACCCTCTAATACAGAGTGACATCATGTGCATACCCTCTAATACAGAGTGACATCATGTGCATACCCTCTAATACAGAGTGACATCATGTGTATACCCTCTAATACAGAGTGACATCATGTGTATACCCTCTAATACAGAGTGACATCATGTGTATACCCTCTAATACAGAGTGACATCATGTGCATACCCTCTAATACAGAGTGACATCATGTGTATGCCCTCTAATACAGAGTGACATCATGTGCATACCCTCTATACAGAGACATCATGTGTATACCCTCTAATACAGAGTGACATCATGTGTATACCCTCTAATACAGAGTGACATCATGTGTATACCCTCTAATACAGAGTAACATCATGTGCATACCCTCTAATACAGAGTTGACATCATGTGTATACCCTCTAATACAGAGTGACATCATGTGTATACCCTCTAATACAGAGACATCATGTGTATACCCTCTAATACAGAGACATCATGTGTATACCCTCTAATACAGAGTGACATCATGTGCATACCCTCTAATACAGAGTGACATCATGTGTATACTCTCTAATACAGAGAGACATCATGTGCATACCCTCTAATACAGAGTGACATCATGTGTATACCCTCTAATACAGAGACATCATGTGTATACCCTCTAATACAGAGTGACATCATGTGTATACCCTCTAATACAGAGGACATCATGTGTATACTCTCTAATACAGAGAGACATCATGTGTATACCCTCTAATACAGAGTGACATCATGTGCATACCCTCTAATACAGAGTGACATCATGTGCATACCCTCTAATACAGAGTGACATCATGTGTATACTCTCTAATACAGAGAGACATCATGTGCATACCCTCTAACACAGAGTGACATCATGTGTATACCCTCTAATACAGAGAGACATCATGTGTATACCCTCTAATACAGAGAGACATCATGTGTATACCCTCTAATACAGAGAGACATCATGTGTATACCCTCTAATACAGAGACATCATGTGTATACCCTCTAATACAGAGACATCATGTGTATACCCTCTAATACAGAGTGACATCATGTGTATACCCTCTAATACAGAGACATCATGTGTATACCCTCTAATACAGAGTGACATCATGTGTATACCCTCTAATACAGAGACATCATGTGTATACCCTCTCACAGAGTGACATCATGTGTATACCCTCTAATACAGAGACATCATGTGTATACCCTCTAATACAGAGTGACATCATGTGTATACCCTCTAATACAGAGACATCATGTGTATACCCTCTCACAGAGTGACATCATGTGCATACCCTCTAATACAGAGACATCATGTGTATACCCTCTAATACAGAGAGACATCATGTGTATACCCTCTAATACAGAGAGACATCATGTGTATACCCTCTAATACAGAGAGACATCATGTGTATACCCTCTAATACAGAGTGACATCATGTGTATACCCTCTAATACAGAGAGACATCATGTGTATACTCTCTAATACAGAGAGACATCATGTGTATACCCTCTAATACAGAGTGACATCATGTGTATACCCTCTAATACAGAGACATCATGTGTATACCCTCTAATACAGAGAGACATCATGTGTATACCCTCTAATACAGAGAGACATCATGTGTATACTCTCTAATACAGAGAGACATCATTTGTATACCCTCTAATACAGAGTGACATCATGTGCATACCCTCTAATACAGAGAGACATCATGTGTATACCCTCTAATACAGAGAGACATCATGTGTATACCCTCTAATACAGAGTGACATCATGTGTATACCCTCTAATACAGAGAGACAATCATGTGTATACCCTCTAACACAGAGAGACATCATGTGTATACCCTCTAATACAGAGTGACATCATGTGCATACCCTCTAATACAGAGAGACATCATGTGTATACCCTCTAACACAGAGAGACATCATGTGTATATCCTCTAATACAGAGAGACATCATGTGTATACCCTCTAATACAGAGTGACATCATGTGTATACTCTCTAATACAGAGAGACATCATGTGTATACCCTCTAATACAGAGAGACATCATGTGTATATCCTCTAATACAGAGTGACATCATGTGCATACCCTCTAATACAGAGAGACATCATGTGTATACCCTCTAATACAGAGAGACATCATGTGTATACCCTCTAATACAGAGTGACATCATGTGTATACTCTCTAATACAGAGAGACATCATGTGTATACCCTCTAATACAGAGAGACATCATGTGTATATCCTCTAATACAGAGAGACATCATGTGTATACCCTCTAATACAGAGTGACATCATGTGTATACCCTCTAATACAGAGACATCATGTGTATACCCTCTAATACAGAGAGACATCATGTGTATACCCTCTAATACAGAGAGACATCATGTGTATACCCTCTAATACAGAGTGACATCATGTGTATACTCTCTAATACAGAGTGACATCATGTGCATACCCTCTAATACAGAGTGACATCATGTGCATACCCTCTAATACAGAGAGACATCATGTGCATACCCTCTAATACAGAGTGACATCATGTGCATACCCTCTAATACAGAGTGACATCATGTGTATACTCTCTAATACAGAGTGACATCATGTGCATACCCTCTAATACAGAGTGACATCATGTGCATACCCTCTAATACAGAGAGACATCATGTGCATACCCTCTAATACAGAGTGACATCATGTGTATACCCTCTAATACAGAGACATCATGTGTATACCCTCTAATACAGAGTGACATCATGTGCATACCCTCTATACAGAGACATCATGTGCATACCCTCTAATACAGAGTGACATCATGTGTATACCCTCTAATACAGAGTGACATCATGTGTATACCCTCTAATACAGAGAGACATCATGTGCATACCCTCTAATACAGAGTGACATCATGTGTATACCCTCTAATACAGAGAGACATCATGTGTATACCCTCTAATACAGAGAGACATCATGTGTATACCCTCTAATACAGAGTGACATCATGTGTATACCCTCTAATACAGAGTGACATCATGTGTATACCCTCTAATACAGAGTGACATCATGTGTATACCCTCTAATACAGAGAGACATCATGTGCATACCCTCTAATACAGAGTGACATCATGTGTATACCCTCTAATACAGAGACATCATGTGTATACCCTCTAATACAGAGACATCATGTGCATACCCTCTAATACAGAAAGACATCATGTGTATACCCTCTAATACAGAGACATCATGTGCATACCCTCTAATACAGAGACATCATGTGCATACCCTCTAACACAGAGTGACATCATGTGTATACCCTCTAATACAGAGTGACATCATGTGCATACCCTCTAATACAGAGACATCATGTGTATACCCTCTAATACAGAGTGACATCATGTGTATACCCTCTAATACAGAGTGACATCATGTGCATACCCTCTAATACAGAGAGACATCATGTGTATACCCTCTAATACAGAGACATCATGTGCATACCCTCTAATACAGAGACATCATGTGCATACCCTCTAATACAGAGAGA
Source organism: Gobius niger (assembly GCF_951799975.1). Lineage (NCBI taxonomy): Eukaryota > Metazoa > Chordata > Actinopteri > Gobiiformes > Gobiidae > Gobius > Gobius niger. The sequence goes on along the minus strand of NC_136852.1, from coordinate 4,611 downwards.
CATCATGTGTATACCCTCTAATACAGAGACATCATGTGCATACCTCTAATACAGAGACATCATGTGCATACCCTCTAACACAGAGTGACATCATGTGTATACCCTCTAATACAGAGTGACATCATGTGCATACCCTCTAATACAGAGACATCATGTGTATACCCTCTAATACAGAGTGACATCATGTGTATACCCTCTAATACAGAGTGACATCATGTGCATACCCTCTAATACAGAGTGACATCATGTGCATACCCTCTAATACAGAGTGACATCATGTGTATACCCTCTAATACAGAGTGACATCATGTGCATACCCTCTAATACAGAGACATCATGTGCATACCCTCTAATACAGAGACATCATGTGTATACCCTCTAATACAGAGTGACATCATGTGCATACCCTCTAATACAGAGACATCATGTGTATACCCTCTAATACAGAGACATCATGTGCATACCCTCTAATACAGAGTGACATCATGTGTATACCCTCTAATACAGAGTGACATCATGTGTATACCCTCTAATACAGAGTGACATCATGTGTATACCCTCTAATACAGAGTGACATCATGTGTATACCCTCTAATACAGAGTGACATCATGTGTATACCCTCTTAATACAGAGTGACATCATGTGTATACCCTCTAATACAGAGTGACATCATGTGTATACCCTCTAATACAGAGAGACATCATGTGTATACCCTCTAATACAGAGTGACATCATGTGTATACCCTCTAATACAGAGTGACATCATGTGCATACCCTCTAATACAGAGAGACATCATGTGTATACCCTCTAATACAGAGTGACATCATGTGTATACCCTCTAATACAGAGTGACATCATGTGCATACCCTCTAATACAGAGTGACATCATGTGTATACCCTCTAATACAGAGTGACATCATGTGCATACCCTCTAATACAGAGAGACATCATGTGTATACCCTCTAATACAGAGACATCATGTGTATACCCTCTAATACAGAGTGACATCATGTGTATACCCTCTAATACAGAGTGACATCATGTGCATACCCTCTAATACAGAGAGACATCATGTGTATACCCTCTAATACAGAGACATCATGTTGCATACCCTCTAATACAGAGTGACATCATGTGCATACCCTCTAATACAGAGTGACATCATGTGCATACCCTCTAATACAGATTGACATCATGTGCATACCCTCTAATACAGAGACATCATGTGTATACCCTCTAATACAGAGTGACATCATGTGCATACCCTCTAATACAGAGACATCATGTGTATACCCTCTAATACAGAGTGACATCATGTGCATACCCTCTAATACAGAGAGACATCATGTGCATACCCTCTAATACAGAGACATCATGTGTATACCCTCTAATACAGAGACATCATGTGCATACCCTCTAATACAGAGTGACATCATGTGTATACTCTCTAATACAGAGTGACATCATGTGTATACCCTCTAATACAGAGAGGACATCATGTGTATACCCTCTAATACAGAGTGACATCATGTGCATACCCTCTAATACAGAGTGACATCATGTGTATACCCTCTAATACAGAGAGACATCATGTGTATACCCTCTAATACAGAGTGACATCATGTGTATACCCTCTAATACAGAGTGACATCATGTGTATACCCTCTAATACAGAGTGACATCATGTGCATACCCTCTAATACAGTGACATCATGTGTATACCCTCTAATACAGAGTGACATCATGTGTATACCCTCTAATACAGAGTGACATCATGTGCATACCCTCTAATACAGAGTGACATCATGTGCATACCCTCTAATACAGAGTGACATCATGTGTATACCCTCTTATACAGAGAGACATCATGTGCATACCCTCTAATACAGAGACATCATGTGCATACCTCTAATACAGAGTGACATCATGTGCATACCCTCTAATACAGAGAGACATCATGTGTATACCCTCTAATACAGAGAGACATCATGTGTATACCCTCTAAAACAGAGAGACATCATGTGCATACCCTCTAATACAGAGTGACATCATGTGCATACCCTCTAATACAGAGAGACATCATGTGCATACCCTCTAATACAGAGTGACATCATGTGCATACCCTCTAATACAGAGAGACAATCATGTGTATACCCTCTAATACAGAGAGACATCATGTGTATACCCTCTAATACAGAGAGACATCATGTGTATACCCTCTAATACAGAGAGACATCATGTGCATACCCTCTAATACAGAGAGACATCATGTGCATACCCTCTAATACAGAGAGACATCATGTGCATACCCTCTAATACAGAGAGACATCATGTGTATACCCTCTAATACAGTGACATCATGTGTATACCCTCTAATACAGAGTGACATCATGTGTATACCCTCTAATACAGAGTGACATCATGTGCATACCCTCTAATACAGAGTGACATCATGTGCATACCCTCTAATACAGAGTGACATCATGTGTATACCCTCTTATACAGAGAGACATCATGTGCATACCTCTAATACAGAGACATCATGTGTATACCCTCTAATACAGAGTGACATCATGTGCATACCCTCTAATACAGAGAGACATCATGTGTATACCCTCTAATACAGAGAGACATCATGTGCATACCCTCTAATACAGAGACATCATGTGTATACCCTCTAATACAGAGAGACATCATGTGCATACCCTCTAATACAGAGACATCATGTGTATACCCTCTAATACAGAGAGACATCATGTGTATACCCTCTAATACAGAGTGACATCATGTGTATACCTCTAATACAGAGACATCATGTGTATACCCTCTAATACAGAGTGACATCATGTGTATACCCTCTAATACAGAGTGACATCATGTGTATACCCTCTAATACAGAGTGACATCATGTGTTATACCCTCTAATACAGAGTGACATCATGTGTATACCCTCTAATACAGAGACATCATGTGTATACCCTCTAATACAGAGACATCATGTGTATACCCTCTAATACAGAGTGACATCATGTGTATACCCTCTAATACAGAGTGACATCATGTGTATACCCTCTAATACAGAGTGACATCATGTGTATACCCTCTAATACAGAGTGACATCATGTGTATACCCTCTAATACAGAGGAATATCATGTGTATACCCTCTTAATACAGAGTGACATCATGTGTATACCCTCTAATACAGAGTGACATCATGTGTATACCCTCTAATACAGAGTGACATCATGTGTATACCCTCTAATACAGAGTGACATCATGTGTATACCCTCTAATACAGAGAGACATCATGTGTATACCCTCTAATACAGAGTGACATCATGTGTATACCCTCTAATACAGAGTGACATCATGTGCATACCCTCTAATACAGAGAGACATCATGTGTATACCCTCTAATACAGGAGTGACATCATGTGTATACCCTCTAATATAGAGAGACATCATGTGTATACCCTCTAATACAGAGAGACATCATGTGTATACCTCTAATACAGAGAGACATCATGTGCATACCCTCTAATACAGAGAGACATCATGTGTATACCCTCTAATACAGTGACATCATGTGTATACCCTCTAATACAGAGTGACATCATGTGTATACCCTCTAATACAGAGTGACATCATGTGTATACCCTCTAATACAGAGTGACATCATGTGTATACCCTCTAATACAGAGTGACATCATGTGTATACCCTCTAATACAGAGTGACATCATGTGTATACCCTCTAATACAGAGACATCATGTGTATACCCTCTAATACAGAGTGACATCATGTGTATACCCTCTAATACAGAGTGACATCATGTGTATACCCTCTAATACAGTGACATCATGTGTATACCCTCTAATACAGAGAGACATCATGTGTATACCCTCTAATACAGAGTGACATCATGTGTATACCCTCTAATACAGTGACATCATGTGTATACCCTCTAATACAGTGACATCATGTGTATACCCTCTAATACAGAGTGACATCATGTGTATACCCTCTAATACAGAGACATCATGTGTATACCCTCTAATACAGAGTGACATCATGTGTATACCCTCTAATACAGAGAGACATCATGTGTATACCCTCTAATACAGAGAGACATCATGTGTATACCCTCTAATACAGAGAGACATCATGTGTATACCCTCTAATACAGTGACATCATGTGTATACCCTCTAATACAGAGAGACATCATGTGTATACCCTCTAATACAGAGACATCATGTGTATACCCTCTAATACAGAGTGACATCATGTGCATACCCTCTAATACAGAGACATCATGTGCATACCCTCTAATACAGAGAGACATCATGTGTATACCCTCTAATACAGTGACATCATGTGTATACCCTCTAATACAGAGAGACATCATGTGTATACCCTCTAATACAGAGACATCATGTGTATACCCTCTAATACAGAGTGACATCATGTGCATACCCTCTAATACAGAGACATCATGTGCATACCCTCTAATACAGAGAGACATCATGTGTATACCCTCTAATACAGAGTGACATCATGTGTATACCCTCTAATACAGAGGACATCATGTGTATACCCTCTAATACAGAG